>NW_024426663.1:5667852-5762170 GCF_017311325.1 Ursus maritimus
CCATCTCTATTTTTAATTCTGTCTCTCCTCTCACTTCATATCTTAGTACTCCAGTCCTCATTATTCCCCTTTCTATATATTTCTTCAGAAAATTTTGTATATGCCACTCAATTTGTCATTTAATTATGTATACTCTGATAATGTAATTAGTATCATTTCTCATTTCTATCTATCTAAATATGCAACAAGGATCCTAGGGATATAGGAAAAAATTGTTCTGCTCAATTGGAGGGGAAATTTTCAAAAAGTTATTCAAGTTTAAGGCAGAACTGACTTCACTGCTATCTGAGCACCTCCAATGCCCTGTTACATCAATTTGTTCATCTATTTGTGTTCCTCTATTAGATTTAGTACTTACAGAGAATAGGACATTTATTCACCTTTATATCTGCATTATCTAGGGCAATGTCTACCATATACTAGCTACATAATAAATCTGTGCTGAATGAATACATGAGTGAATAGGTGAATGAAATTTGCCTGTGGCCCAGCTGGAGTCCTTAGCCTTATTCTCCTACATTTTTGTCTAGCCTCAGTACAACTTAACTATCTGCTGCTAGCTAGATAGTCATTTGACCAGCTGGTAAGTACGTACTGCATGAATCCTTGTCTCCTTCTTACATTCTAGAAGTCCTGGCAGAGGCTGCTTCCTTTAATATAACAACAATCCACATTGTTATTTTCATTTTTATATGAACTGAATGGTAGAAAGGCTTCATTGTAATTGTTTTCTTCTTTATTTCCATCACTACGATATTAAGCTTAGATTTGCTTAGATGCCATTTACTCTAATGCTGATGAAGATTCTCTTTATGATCACTTCTTTTCATTATCCTTATTATGTTTCATAGGTTTTCATGGTGGTATTTCATTTTTGGTGGTAAAACATGACTATTTTCATTTTATCTATAGCTAATAGATATTTTCTTATCGATTGAAAATTTCTATTCTTAAAGCCAAATTTCTTTCAATTTTCCTTTATAAGAAGAGTATTCTGAAGAAGTTTACACTTCAAATGATGAATATTTAAATAAAAGATAGAGTAAAAAATTTTAAGGAAATGTTGCTATAAGGTTACTATGTCAGATATCTTCTAGTTGAACTATTTTGAAATTTCCAATTAGGGTACAAGAGGTAGGCACGGATTCCATTGTAGTTAAACATTTACTGACAAGCCAGGCTTTCAATTTAGCTTTGTGCGTGAGTAAAGAAATTTGATCTTGTCTGGCTTTCTATTAGATGATGTTTTCCCATTTTCCCACTTTTCTCTGGAAGGTTTTTATATGCAACAAAGGAAAAATTCTTTTGCCTCTCTATCTTTAGGTGTACAAATACCACATGTAAAATTATTATTCAAATAAATAAAATTGGTCAGTGGCAAAAAAAACCCCAATATTATTATAAAAAGTAATTTAAGGTACTACTAAAACAAATCTGAGTATTTCCACGTGAGCATTATATTGCGGTAGTATTTTAAGGATCAACAGCATAATATTACAACAAATTTTGTTCTTTTCAGAATACATTGAATGTTTTAATGTTTAGATGATAAATCTTTTAGTAAGCATCAATTTAATTCTCAATGTTTTCAATAAAATTTTCCTTTATATTAAAAAACAACAATAAAGCCAAAGCCATTCTTTCAATTTTGCACTTTACTGTGGTGCTGCCCTATGTACATTTTTTGAGATAAAATAAGAGGCCCTTTCCTGAGGTAAGGTATCAAATATTATTTCATACATTTGCTTTGTCAACCATTTAGAAATTTATATTTATCAAGTAATCTAGCTTGAAGATTGGTAATCAATTTTATTTTCATTTAAAACAGATTTAAAGTATATAATAATTGTTTTAAGCTAGTAGTTTCTCTGTATAGATATTTAGTAGAGATATGAAAGCTTGTTTTAAAAGATAAAAAATCGGGGCGCCTGGGTGGCACAGCGGTTAAGCGTCTGCCTTTGGCTCAGGGCGTGATCCCGGCATTATGGGATCGAGACCCACATCAGGCTCCTCAGCTATGAGCCTGCTTCTTCCTCTCCCACTCTCCCTGCTTGTGTTCCCTCTTTCACTGGCTGTCTCTATCTCTGTCGAATAAATAAATAAAATCTTAAAAAAAATAAAAACAATAAAAGATAAAAAAATCATCAAAAATTGTTATGGGGGCGCCTGGGTGGCTCAGTTGGATAAGCCACCGATTTCGATTTCAGCTCAGGTCACGCTCACAAGGTCCTGGGATCAAGTCCCACAGGCTCCGCACTCAGTTGAGAGTCTGCTTGAGGATTCTCTCTCTCCATCTCCCTCTGCCCCTTCCCCCACGCATGCTGTCTGTCTGTCTGTCTCTCTCTCTAAAATAAGTAAATAAATCTTTAAAAAATTGCTATATAGAAAAATAGGAAAATAAAGTAGGAGTTTTTAAAGTTACTGTTTTGAACAAAATGTAAATAAATACTGGTGTTTATTAGTATTTTACGTCCTTTCTTACTTAGTTTCAAAAATACTGAATGTCCATTTTGCCTCATTTCCATAATTGTGTACATTCAAGGACAGCCTCTATGGTAAGGGATAATTATTTAACATTTATTCAGTCTCTCAGGGTATTCTATGAGAAACTTTGCCATTAGATTTAACAGATTTGAATAATATTACTAAGTACTTTTTCTAATCCAAGCTATGTGGCTATAAGGCAGTTGATTTGCTTTACTACATTGTTTATCAGAAAACTTTTTTCCTTCAGAGCAAAAAAAAAAAAAAAAATACTATCTCAACTTCTATCACCGTACACTAGTCTGTAATACTATTGCATTACCCAGCTCCTTTAGTCACAAATAGAGTTCAGATTTTTCTAATTATATACATATTCAACATACAGATGAACTTTATACTTTTAATTCCATTTGATATATAGACGACTCTTATGCTTTTAAATAGCAATGCAGTATTTCAGTTTATGATTATAAAATATATGTCAACATAGGGTAAATAATCATTTAGTAATAAAGACATCCATAATCTTTTTGTTTTAAAACAACAAAGACTTCTTTATTTCTCATGATACATGTTTATTAAAGGTTTCTTGTGGGCTCTGCTCTCTATCTTCTCTGTTGGACCCCGAATGACCAAGTAGCCACCAACTGAAGATTTGCTGAGTGTCAGTGAGACAGAGACAACATAGTAAAACACATCTAAGCTCTTAAGATTTCAGCCCAGAAGTGACCCAGGTAATGTATGCTCAAATTTATGGTGATGCCCAACTTCATGGGCCAAGGGAAGTTCAATTCTGCTATGACCCTAGACAGTGAGGAACCAGAAATAGATAGAAAACTGTACTAATATAGTAATTTATTTTCTAAGTCTCTTACTAATTGATCTTTCTTTCTTTCTTTTTCTTTGTTTTCTTTTATCTTTCTTTTCTTTCTCTTCCTTCCTTTTTCTTTCTTTCTTCCCCTCCTTTCCGTGTTCCCTGATTTCCTTCCTTCCTTCCTTCCACTGCTGTAAAGCAATGCTGCAGTGCAAGTAATTCAAATTTAAGGACTTCTTTCTAACCTCTACATTGTTTACACTTAGTTACATTTCTGCTACACTGCATTCATAGTAAATAATTTATAATGAAAAATATTATCACATTTCTGAAATACTGAACACCCCAAGGTGTTGATACTTGAAGTAACTGAATTGACACTGAATTATGTACCAATTAAACATATTATTTCGTGAATATTCACAGTAATTTAAGTAACGTGGCTATTAAAACAGCATAATAAGGCACCACTCTATTATGAATATGGTAATAATAGTAACAACACATTAACTGATTCCTATAATATATACTTCTTATAAATATATTTTACTGGAGTATTGTAGAGACTGTAAGGTGAAAATTCAACACAGTAATATAAAGTAGAGAACAGCTTATATCTTATAGCTGGTTCATAAACATTTATTAAAAAATGTTGCTTCTTAGAAGAAATCACAATTTCTTTTTTTCACATCTAAAACTTAGGTTTTAAAATTATTAAAATAGTCAAAAAGAAAATCTTACTCATTAACTAAAGGAGGATGCATTTACTTGTTAATTAAAAATATTGCCAGTTCTGCTATTATAACCTTAGCAATTCAACAAAAGGCCCATGGGATATCATAAAGATTTTCTTCAAAAATATCTGCTTTGAAAGTTATCACAGAAGTAGCTTCTGATTGTGTGTAGTAGATACAAATGCTGTAGTTCCAGATTATGTGACCTTGGTCAAGTACTTAAAATTGCTGGTCCTCAGTTTTCTCATTGGTAAAAATGGTGATAATATCACCTACCTCATTATATGTGGTGAATAGTAAAGCCTTTAATATATATAAAGTGCCTAAAGATTTGTCCTGTATATAGTTGTCATAATCTTCCTCATCACATCATTATCATTATCATAATCATCATCATCATCATCCAGGAATTGTAGAGTAGACTATTTCTGAAATCCTATTAGATACATCTCTTACTCTACTACTTACCGTTTTCTAATATGTAATATTCATGAAGTATATAGACTCATTTCTGTCATGTTGAAATGACTGTTGTTTGTTTTAATTTAGTTTATCGAGTCTTTATTTACATCACTTTTAGAAGTGTTTGTTTCTTTATGCAGATCTAACTTTCTATCGATACATTCCTTCTGCTTAAAGGATACTCTTTTTAAATTTCTTGTAGTATATGAGTATTCGTAATGAGTTCTCTCAATTTTTGTTTCTCCTTTATTTTTGAAAAATATTTTCACCACTTACAGAATTCTGGGTAGACAATTGCCTTCCTTACCTCAATACTCTAATAAATCTGTCACTCTATTGTTTTCTGGCTTACATAATTTCTGTAAGAAGTTAGCTCTACTTCTTTGCTCTGTTTTATGTCATGTGTCTTTTTTTCTCTGGCTGCCTTCAAGACAGTATCTCCATCAGTGATTTTCACAAGCATGAATATGGTATGTCTGAGGTATATATAAATATAAATTTCTTTTTCTTTCTTTCTTTCTTTCTTTCTTTCTTTCTTTCTTTCTTTTCCTCTTTCTTCCTCTTTCAAACATGTATTTTGCCTGGTGTTTTCTGAGCTTCTTAGATCTGTATTTTGGTGTTTTTTTTAAATTATTTTAGAAAATTTTCAGGGAGGAGAGGAAGATCACAGTGGAGTAGGAGGACCCTAGGCTTGTCTTGTCACATACACACAACTAGATAACCATCAAATCATCCTAAATACCCCAGAAATTGACCCAAAGATTGGGAGAACAAACCACAACTAAGGGGAGAGAGGAGGCCACATTGAAGAAGGTAGGAAGTGTGGAGACGTGGTTTAAGGGAGAAATGGATTATGGATGCTGTGGAGGGAAGGGGGTTGTGGTTGTGCAGAGGGGCAGGAGAGAAAGGAGCACACAGGAAAACACACAGGGAGAACATTTCCCCAAAGCCATTGGCTTGGAAAATGAATGGGGCTGAATTTCATTAGTTCTTCCTACCAGCAGGGGTTAAAGCCCAGAGTTTTAAAGGTCAGTGGGCTTGGCTAGCATAGAGCCCTGGGGGCACTGAGCAGCTCCAGGAGAGAAGGCAGGGAAACAACCCCAGGCTGACAGCAAGAAAACAGCTGTATGAAAAATGCCTGGGGCACACAGAGGGGAGATTATTCACTCTTCTGGAGCACAGCTCTGAGAGGTAGCATTCCTAGAGAACCTCTCTGAGAAAAAAGGAGTTGCCTGGCACCATTTTCCTCCACTACCCCTCAGCATAAACAGAGAGCCACCTGTGCACACTGCACTAGCTGCCTAGCTTGTTTAAACCAAGCCCCACCTCCCTACTCTCTGGCCGGACTGCCCAACTCAGTCAAGCTTTCCTCAGTCATAGCAAGGCAGGCCCCTCCCTGAGAAAATCAGCACAAACCCCTGCCTACAGAACGTCCCCCAACAAGACAGTTCTCCAGGGCCTCAGTTCTGGTGGAATTGGTGTCTGTTCTCATTTCATAAGCAGACCAGGGCACACCTACTTAAAACTGACCACATTCAGGATAGGGACCAAACATTACCCACATCAGTCAAGTAGAGCCTCTGTGCATGACTGGCCTGAAGGATAGAGCAGTGAAAACATAACAGCAGAACCCATGCAGCAAACACTGGAGACATTCCCTGATGTGCCAAGCTCTGGGCATTACAAGATCTCTTCTTCATAAGGTCATTACTTTCAGGAGCAGGAGACATAACTGGCTTTTCTAACACAGAGAAGAAGGCACAAACTTAGAAAAAAATGATAAGATGGAGGAATTTATCCCAAATGAAAGAACAAGATAAGGCCATCGCCAGAGATCTAAGTAAAACAAATATAAGTAAAGGGTTAATGAAGAATTTAAAGGAGCAATCATAAGGATATTCACTGGGCTTTCAAAAAGAGTAAGACATCAGTGAAACCATCACCACAGAGATAAAAAGTTAAAAAAGAACCAATCAGAGAGGAAGAATAAGATAAATGAAATTGGAAACAGGCCTGATGCAACTAACAGCAGGCTGGAAGAAGTAGAGGATGAATTAGTTACATATGAGGACAAAACACTGGAAATTAATGAAGCAAAACAAAAGAGAGAAAGAATTGAATTCAATGTGAGAATAGACTTAGGGAACTCAGTGATTCCATCAAATGTAATAACATTCATATTATAGGAGTCCCAGAAGAATGAGAAAGGAAAGGGGGCAGAAAATTTATTTCAAGAAATAACACAGAAAACTTCCCTACTCTGGGGAAGGAAACAGACATCCAAATCCAGAAGGCACAGAGAACTCCCATCAAAATCAACAAAAGCAGGCCAAAAACAAGACATGTTGTAATTAAATCTGCAAGATATAGCAACAAAGAAAAAAAAAACTTAAAAGCCACAAGACAAAGAAGTTCTTAACTTACAAGGGAAAATAAACAGAACTAGCTGCAGATTTCTCAACAGAAACCTGGCTAGCCAGAAGGGAGTGGCATGAAACATTCAACATGCTGAGGGTGAAAAATATGTAGCCACAAATACTCTATCCAGCAAGGCTACCATTCAGAATAGAAGGAGAGAACAGAGTTTCCCAGACAGACAAAAAATAAAGGAGTTCATGACCACTAAACCAGCCCTGCAAGAAATATTAAAAGGGACTCTGAGTGGAAAAGACCAAAAGTGAAAAAGACTAGAAAGGAACAGAGAAAATCTCCAGAAACAGTAACAAAACAAGTAATAAAATGACACTAATACCATATCTATCAATAATTACTCTGAATGTAAATG
Source organism: Ursus maritimus (assembly GCF_017311325.1). Lineage (NCBI taxonomy): Eukaryota > Metazoa > Chordata > Mammalia > Carnivora > Ursidae > Ursus > Ursus maritimus. The sequence goes on from NW_024426663.1 coordinate 5,675,132, forward strand.
GACTAAATGCTCCAATCAAAAGACATAAGGTGTCAGAATGAATAAAAACACAATACCCATTTATACGCTGCTTGCAAGAGATTCATTTTAGACCTAAAGACACCTGTAGATTGAAAATGAGAGTATGGAGTACCATTTATCATACTAATGGATGTGAAAAGATAGCTGGAGTAGCAATACTTATACCAGACAAACTAGATTTTAAACCAAAGATTACAACAAAAGGTGAAGAATGGCACTATATCTTAATAAAGGGGAAAATCCAACAAAAGAATCTAACAATTATACACAATCATGCCCCAAACTTGGGAGCACTTAAATATATAAAATAATAACAAACATAATGGAATTCATCAATAATACAATAATAGTAGGGGACTTTGACACCCCACCAGATCTGCAATGGACAGATTACCTAAGGAGAAATCAACATGGAAACGATGGCTTTGAGTGACGCACTGGACCAGATGGACTTAACAGATACATTGAGAACATTTTTTCCTAAAGCAGCAGAATACACATTCTTTTCAAGTGCACATGGGACATTCTCCAGAATAGATCACACACTGGGTCATGAATCAACCCTCAACAAATACAAAAAGATTGAGAACATACCATGCATCTTTTTTGGCCACAACTCCATGAAATATGAAGTCAACAACAAGAAAAAATCTGGAAAGACCACATATAAGTGGAGGATAAAAACATGCTACTAACAAATGAATGGGTCAATCAGGAAATTAAAGAAGAAATTAAAATACACATATAAATAAATGACAATGAAAACATGATGGTCCAAAACCTTTGGGATGTGGCAAAAGCAGTCATAAGAGGGAAGTGTATAGCAATACAGGCCTACTACCTCAAGAGGCAAGAAAAATCTCAGATATGCAACCTAACCTTATACCTAAAGGACAAAGAGAGAGAAAAACAAATGAAGACTAAAGGCAGAAGGCGGGAAATAATAAAGATTAGAGTAGAAATAAATGATATAGAAACAAACAAACAGAAACAGATCAATAAAACTAGGAGGTGGTTCTTTGAAAGAATTAACAAAATTGATAAACCTCTAGCTAAACTTATCAAAAAGGAAAGAGAACATTCTCAAATAAAATCACAAATGTGAAAGAAGATATCACATCCAACACCACAGAAATACAAACAATTATAAGGGAATATTATGAAAAATTATATGCCAACAAATTGGGCAATCTGGAAGAAATGGATAAGTTCCTACAAACATATAAATTACCGAAACTGAAACAGGAGAAATAGAAAATTTGGACAGACCAATAACCAGCAAAGAAACTGAACCAGTAATCAAAAATCTCCCAAAAAACAAAAGTCCAGGATCAGATGGCTTCCCAGGGGAATTGTACTAAACATTTAAAGAAAAAGTTAATACCTATTCTTCTGGAACTGTTCCCCCCAATAAAGACATGGAAAGCAAATTTCCGAACTCATTCTATGGAGGTCAGCATTACCTTAATTCCAAAACCAGACAAAGACCTCACAAAAAAAGAGACTTATAGGCAATATCCCTAATGAACACAGAGGCAAAAATTCTCAACAAAATACTAGCAAACTGAATCCAATAGTACATTAGGAGAATCATTCACCACGATCAAGTGGGATTTACTCCTGGGCTGTAAGGGTGATTCAATATTCACAAATCAATCAATGTGTTACACCACATTAATAAAAGAAAGGATATGGATCATATGATCCTCTCAATAGATGCAGAAAAAGCTTTTGATAAAGTACAGCATCAATTCTTGATTAAAAACCCTCAACAAAGTAGGGACAGAAGGAAAAAACCTCAACATCATAAAGGCCATATATAAAAAACCCACAGCTATTATCCTCAATGGGGAAAACCTGAGAGTTTTTCCTCTAAGGTCAGCAACAAGACAGGGATGTTACCATTGTTATTTAACATAGTACTGATGTCCTAGCCTCAGCAATCAGACAACAACAATGACAAAATAGAAGGCATCCAGATTTACAATAAAGAAGTCAAACTTTCACTATTTCCAACTACATGATACTCTATGTAGAAAAACCTGAAAGACTCCACCCAAAAGCTGCTAGAACTGATACAGAAATTAGTAAAGCTGCAGGATACAAAATCAACACACAGAAATCTGTTGTATTTCTTCATATGTCAATAATGAAGAAGCAGACAGAAAAATCAAGGAATCAATCCCATTTACAACTGCACCAAAACCCATAGGATATTTAGGAATAAACCTAACCAAAGAGATAAAAGATCTGTACTCTGAAAACTACAGAACACTTATGAGAGAAACTGAAGAGGATAGAGAGTAATGGAAGACATTCCATGTTCATGGATTGGAATAACAAATATTGTTAAAATGTCATACTACCCAAAGCAATGTACACATTTAATGCAATCCCTATTAAAATACCACCAACAGTTTCAGAATAAACAATCCTAAAATTTGTATGGAACCACAAAAGTTTCTGAATAGCCAAAACAACCTTGAAAAAGAAAAGCGAAGCTGGAAATCATCACAATTCCAGACTTCAAGCTATATTACAAAGCTGTAGTGATCAGGACAGTATGGTAACGGAACAAAAATGGACACATCCATCAATGGAACAGAATAGAAAACCCAGAAATGGACCCAAAGCTGTATGTTCAACTCATCTTCGACAAAGCAGGAAAGAATTCCCAATGGGAAAAAGACAGTCTCAACAAATGGTGTTGGGGGAACTGGACAGCAACATGCAGAAGAATGAAACTGGACCACTTTCTTACACCATACACAAAAATAAATTCTAAATGGATGAACAACCTAAATGTGAGAGAGGAAACTATAAAAATACTGCAGGAAAATACAGATAACCACCTCCCTGACATCAACTGTAGCAACTTCTTTCTAGATATATCTCCTGAGGCAAGAGGAACAAAAGCAAAAATAAACAATTAGGACTTCATCAAGATAAAAGGCTTGTGTACAGCAAAAGAAACAATCCACAAAACTAAAAGGCAACCTTCAGAATGAGAGAAGATATTTAAAAATGACATATCTGATAAAGGGTCAGTATCCAAAATCTGTAAAGAATTTACCACACTCAACACCCAAAAAACAAATATCCCAGTTAAGAAATGGGTGGAAGACATGAATAGACTTTTTTCCAAAGAAGACATCCAGATAGCTAACAGACACATGAAAAGATGTTCAACATCACTTATCCTCAGGAAAATAGCAGTCAAAACTACAATAAGGTTATCACTCCACACCTGTCAGAATGGCTAAAATTAACAACACAGGAAACAAAAGATGTTGGGGAGGATGTGGAGAAAGAGGAACCATCTTAACTGTTGGTGGGAAAGCAAACTGGAGCAGCCACTCTGGAAAACAGCATGGAGGTCCCTCAAATATTAAAAATAGAGCTACCCTAGGACCTAACATTTGAACTAGTAGGTATTTGCCCAAAGGATACAAATAAATCATTCAGATAAATACATATACCATATTATTTCACTCATTAATGGAATTTAAGAAACAAAACAGATGAACATAGGGGAAAAAAGAAAGAGGCAAAGCATAAAGCAGACTCGAAGTTATAGAGAATAAACAGAGTTGCTGGAGGGGAAGTGGGCTGGGGGGATGGGTTAAATGGGTGATGAGTATTAAGGAGGGCACTTGTGATGAGCAGTGGGTTTATATGTAAGTGATGAATCACTAAATTCTACTCTTGAAACTAGCATTTTTAAAAAGATTTAATTAATTAATTAATTAATTAATTTATTTATTTAGAGCAATGCCTGTGAACAGGGGGAGTGGAAGAGGGAGAGGGAGAGAGAGAATCTCAAGCAGACTCCCCACTGAACATGGAGCTCAATGTGGGGCTCCATCTCATGACCCTAAGATCACGACTCAGGCGAAATCAAGGGTTGGACATTCAACCGGGTAAGCCACCTGCCCAGGTGTCCCTCCTGAAACCAATATTATACTACATCTCAACTAACTGGAATTTAAATAAAAACTTTAAACAAACAAACAAAAAGGGTATACAGAAGTAGATATCAATTCCAAAGTGCCAATATTGTAACTGGGGAACTTAATGCCCACAGACATATTTGGACGAGGTAATGTAATTAAATTTCAACTCACAGCATTTTATTCCTAAAGCAATCAGTAAACATGCCTACTTTAAAATCTGTTTAATTAAAATAATAAAAAGAAGAAAGATTTAACAATATTGTGCATCAATTAAAGATGTTTTCAATTTTATCCTCCTAGCAATAACACATTTAAAAAATAAAAATGAAAACATCTTCCTCATTTCTTCTTCCTTAATCTGAGAATTCTTAGTATAAGGCAGTATTTACTTCACATAATATCTAGTTAAGAAATAAATTTCTAATGAGCATCAAACTGACATAATATTGAGTATGGATAATAATATTTACTGGGATTTTTCATTAATCTTTAATAGAATTTATAACAAGTTATAACAGTTTTGTTGAGTCTTTCAATTGAATAAGAGACTCTGCTCTGAATTTTTATAAATATCATAATTTTGTAATTAAGTAAGAGGTAATATAATACAGAGATTGCTTCCACTACTGAATGCCAACACAATCCAGGACCATATATATTCCTATATAGTGTTATTAAAATTTTGGCCAATCTTCAACCTTGAAGTGATGAATACAATATAGATACTTAATATCAATTATGGCTACTTCATACTGATTACTAGTTGTCATCACCACTGCACAGAACAACATGGAACACAGTTTCCCATTGAAATTGACACTGCTTTTTTCCTTACAATACTACTAAAGGAGGCATCTTATGTTACTAAAATGATAGATACTAGAATTTGAAAGAATATATTCACTCTAATGTTTTCTTTAAGTTTATGTTTAAACTCTGGAAGCTTGAATATTTTATTAAATTCAGGTCTTTACATTTTTCCAATCATAGTCCAAGAAAAATGTATAAGTGGTAATGATAAACATCAGATCAGAGACTTTTATATAGTATCCCAAAAAATGTCTTGCCAATGACATTTTGCTGAGGTGACATTTCTTTCAAATAAGAGGTTATATTTAAGAGTAGAATATGATACCTTAATTGTTCCCTAAACACTCCTTTTTTATTTGGTAGTCTTCTGAGTCAAGGCAAAATTAGGTGACAAATAATGGATTAACCAAATAAATATATAACTAAAAGTAATAAATAAACTACTTTATTGGAAAAAAGTCTTATTATAAATTAAACATTGTAGGCATTTTTCTCTCTGTTCTCTTAGACAGAGTTGATTGCTCCTCCTCCCTTCCGTGCTTAATGGAGAGCTTTATGGTAGTAATAAATAATCCAAGCCCTTAGAAGTCTTGTTTGATGAGCATGCTGATTATTTGTAATTAAGTGTGTATTGTAGCTAAATGGCAATATGGGATTTACTTGGTTTGATCCTTTGTTATATAATTATTGTTTGAAAATTCAGTAAAATGCTAAACCAAATACAGCTACTAATAATAAGAACAATTGATGAGTTTTTGCGTGTTACACCCTCTGTCTCTAGACTGTGAAAGAATGCAGCTGTGTTGATTCATTATTAAAGAACTACTTGCAAAGTTAATCCCCAATCTACCAAATAAGAGATTAGCAAAACAACTCAATTGTTTTAACTCTTGATTATAAGTTTAATTACATGAAAAAATGATACTCATCGGTGATGTGATTCAATTTTGTCCTTCACCAGAATATAACTACTTAATAGAATTATTTGCTAAGTAATTTTAACAATGTGTAAAATAATAAATTCTATTTTAGCATCAACATATAAGATTGCTGAATTTTGTATCTTTTAAAATATTTACAGATTTATATCTTATGAGAGAATTTCCAAATGACCAAACTGTCAATACTAGGCTTATTAACAGATAAGTAAACTGTAAAATCAATAACAAAATCTTCACTATACCATGGATTTCATTATAGTAAAATAGCGTATTTCTCCTGGATCAATGTACAATTTACTTAAGAGAGTAAAATACTAGATTTTTGTCCCCCAACAGAATTAATAAGCCATTGTCATATTAATTTATTAAGGATTTTTTCTCATTTAAGAATATGAAGAGTTTATGTTGAACTTGCAGACTATTTTATGATGTATTACATTATCTATGTAATTATAGTTTGCTGCAAATAATGTTCTAATTTTGTTATATCTACAAGTTATATCAATCTGCTTATAGTTTTAATTTTTAACTTTAGTTTTATGCTTTTGTTTTTTCACAATACCTTATGTTTATTTTATTCTGAAGTTTAAGCCTAACAATTTCCTTTGAAAAGATTTTTGTATTTGTTTAAGTTGAGTGAAACTTCTTTCAGCCTGTGATCCAGTAATTCCTTGGGGATATTTCCATTATTAATACCAAGTAATATATAAACTATTGGATATCTACCGATTACAAATGGATATCTCTTTACATCTGAAGTCAAGAAGTCAAGCGGGATATTTAATGGTTTCCCACAGTCAGTTGCTACAAAAAAGCAAATACTTTTTTCCATCCAAATTTAATTAGAGAATTACTTCTAAAGATGAAAGTACACTTCCTTTTTTTTTTCCTCATAGAAAACATTATAACTAAAAATGAAGAGAAGAGAGAGCCAGCTCTGTGCAAATCTAGGAAAATTAATATTTTCAACTGACATCCAGCAGAACTTAAAAATTGCAAAGTTTCTTAGAAAGACTACATTCAAAACTCTGCTTTAAGAACAAACCAAAAAACTGCAGATGGTAAGAGAATGAACATATTATGGATAATTATAAGGGTCTCAGTGCATGAAAGCCACCCACTCAGTTGCAGATGTCCCTTGTAAATAATGAGCACAGGACAACAAGATCAGATGATCAGCAAAACTTGAGCCATGCCAGAGAAATCAAAGAACTCTGAACATTGACTATCATCTAAGAGAGACTGGAAAATCATGTGTCTCCTATTCAGTTTGTGTTTTAGGCTTGAACATAAATTCCAGCACTTTTCTCCATCACTCTATCTAGCATATCTGCCAACAAACATACACATGTTACATTCATTTTAAAACATTACTCTATTTATTTTACTCATGGTACTCATCACAGTCTGGAATTATCTTATTACTTCCTGTGATTGTTTACATGCTTGTCTTTTTTTTTTTTTCTTTCACCACTTAGAACACAAACTCTATGAGGAAACGTTCTTAATGTTCAATACATGCACTGTTTTACACAGTGGCTGTCACATGCAGTTATTTAAATTTAAGTTAAACTTGAATAATATGGAAAAAAATTCCTTTTCCATATTTTAAATGTTTAATAGTCACATGTGGCTTGTGGCTACCTTATTTGGCTTCACAAACTTTTATTTCTATTAGTAGTTATGTTTGTAGTTTGAAATAATTTTTTTTAAATCTGTTTTTTTCATTTACCAAAACAAAAGAAAGTCAGCATTACGTCTTCCCAAGTCAAATTTGGAAATTAATCCACTGGCTCTTACTTCTTTTTGTCCTCCTGAATTACACTTCAGTCAGTGTCCTGACTGGGATGGGGGAATCTGCATATATAGAAAACTAGAATTTCATAGCACTGTCTCTGTAGTTTCTCTCTGAATTTGTTGAAAAGTTATCTGCAGCCAGACAAACAAAATTGAGAGATTATGTGTCAATGATTTGTTTCCATAACTGTTTTCCCTGGAATTTGGGTATAAATTCTCACTTTGGTGAAATTTTATTTGGAATGAAAGAAACTCTTCTACTCATTGGGTTTACATAGGGTGAACTTTGTATGTTTACATTGCTTCAGAGCCCTAAGGAGGCTGGCTTTCATTCTTTACTCTTCCTTTTAGGATTCTGGACTGGGGGAAAAATGAAATTATGCTAGTACTTAGCCTACCATATTCTCCTTCAGTTCTACAACTTTTATCTATCGGCAAGGGTAAAATAATTTCTAAAAAGGGTAGAGTAGCCCATCCACTTCTTCAGCACTCTCTTTTCAAAACTGATAAATACTAATACAATCTATCAGAAAGGCACCCACTTTTGATAGGTCATTCTGCACTGAGTCCAGACAGTTTTAATTTGAGCTTATTTAGTTTCCTTTCAATATCATCCAAATTTTAATGTAACATGAAGTGAATGACTTTCTGTAACTCTTCATTTCTTTTCTATTGTTATTTTTTCTCATTTAATTATACACTAGATAGTAGTATTTTTGTAAAATGTGCTAAAATTGCCATCCTTCCCAGAATTTCTGAAGTTGTCTTGACCCTAAAACTAAACTAAGAAAAACAAATCTAGATGTTTTTACGTGTAGTCAGGTAGAAATCTTACACCCGGCTTAAAAAAAATGCCATTAATGAAATTATGTTCTGTTGTCCACAGCCCCTCAAGCTAAAGTTTGCTTTGTTGAAATACATTTCTCTAGATAATATATGTTGAAATAGCACTGCATTTTTTTTTTAAGATTTTATTTATTTATGTGACAGAGAGACAGCCAGCGAGAGAGGGAACACAGCAGGGGAGTGGGAGAGGAAGAAGCAGGCTCCCAGCGGAGGAGCCCGATGTGGGACTCGATCCCCAAACGCCGGGATCACGCCCTGAGCCGAAGGCAGACGCTTAACAACTGCGCTACCCAGGCGCCCCACTGCGCTACCCAGGCGCCCCTGCATTTTTATTATTACTGATTTTTTGCTAGTAAACTTTAGAAAAAAAATTTGTGTTACTTCCAGCCTAAAGAGTTTCTGGCACATAATATGTACTCAACGAATGTCCAATGGATACATGAATGAAATAATGAATGAATGACGATCAGTTAATTACTGCATCTATATGAATGTTCTTTTATAGACAAATAAGGAAACTACCCAGATTCTCTTTTATGTCTAAAACAATAATAAGATGTAAATAAAAAAATAGCAGAGATTATTAGTGAAAAGCTGTACAACCACCTTATTGACAAATCACAATTTTAAGTTTTTATTTATATAGGCAACACAAGTAAATCAATTTTGGTTTATATATTTAAAATATATAATAGGAAATTATCAGGGTCAGGATCAGTTGCAGAGTAGGCAATACTGTCTAATGACAAGAGCTGCAACACTTCAAGTCTACCTAAATGGTCTTGTCAGTAGACACATGAAGTATAAGGAAGTAAAGTTCACATTAGAATTTCTGGAAGTTCAATGTTCAAGGTTGTTTAATTCTCTATTTGGATTAAGAATACTGGCTGGGCATCACCTCATATGAGCAAGTCCACCCCTATTATATATATAGAGTCTGAGACAAAACTAAAAATGGAGGTCCACATACCACCTCACTAAATATTTAATTTGTAAGGTAAATTGAGTTTAATAAAATATATTTCGTAATCGATTTTGTAGCCCTGTTCTGACAAATATATCTTTATAATGGAAAAATAAAAATCAGTTTTAAGTGAAAAATATCAAAGGTGATAAATCTTTGTATTTATTTCCAATAGTTCTCTGGAAAGCCCTATTAAGAACTGTTAAATGTAGGAGATTTTGCTCTCCTTGCAACCTAACAAGTTAGTATGCCTTACAAGGACGCTGAAAGAAGACATGAGACTCAGGCTGGAGACAAAGGACCTCATCACTCACAGCATTATAATAGCCAGAACGCCATCACTTATACCAGATTATTGAGCCCTAATTCCTCCATGGTGACATGACAAGGGCCACATGATGCCTGGGCATACAGCGACTTGTAGTACAGGAGTGAAAATCTGACCACAGGAAATCTCAGTCTCTTAAAGGAGCTGGAAACAAACCTGTCCAAACTTGGCACCTGAGAGAGACATTATTCTGAACAGAAAAATTCTGTTGTCTTTCCTGGAAGAATATACTATCTCTATCTCCCAAGTCAGTTTGCCATGCAAATATTCTTTAAAAGGTAGTCTGAAACAAGAAGAATGACAGTGACTCTACTTGCAATATGTTAGAAATATGAATCATCCATGGAGAATTGTCTCCCAATCATCCTACTATGTTTGAGTGAAAAATAAAGAAATAAACAATTAACAAATTACTATATAATTATTTCATAAAAATTATTATTTATGCCTTAATTTCAGCAAAAGCACTAAATTTGGTGTTAAAAATAACCCTTCCACATAGTTTTTGTTCAACTGAAAGTAATGCCAAATTACACATTTTTCTTCCGAGTCATTGTAGTTCTTACGTTGTGTCCTATTAACATTAATTTGGGGAAAAAATGTTACTTTGTTGGGGAAGTTGGAATGAAACTGTCTGTAAAATCCTTGAAACAATTCTTAGACTCAGAAATAAAGTAGGATTTTGAAGTTGAGACCAAATTTTGTAATGGAGTTGTAGACGTTATCATCAGAAAATAGAAATATTTTAATTTCATCACAGAGATCACTAACTTATATTGCAGTTTTTACCATTTTTAACAGACATAGATGTGTACAATAAATATAGTCATCATCAAAAATGTTTCATTTAGACATATATATATGAATTATTCAGTACTGCAAAATATTATTCAAGTGGCATGAGAGTTGTTAATTACAAATCATCACATGTAGATTCTTTTAGAACCATGAATTAACACACAAAAAGCAATAAAAGGGCAAATGGCATTGATACTTCATCAAATTTATAGTAGGAAGGCCCTATTATCAAGTTTACTAATCTTCCCTTATACTGTGTATAATCTGTTATTATTCTTACTCAGTGAACTGTATTTTCATCCCTAAGCTTTACATTTTTTGTTCCTATAGAATTTATTTTCATTATCTTAATGCTTTCCTTTAGATTCTTGAACATATTTATAGTATGCGTTTTTTAAAATTTTGTCAATTGCAGACATTGATTTCTAGTATTATTATCAGGTTATTGGTTAGATTTTCCTGGATCTTCATGTGCCTAATACATTTTTATTGAATGGTGGACATTATAAATGTTATGTTTTTGAAAATATGAAAATTTTAAATTTCTTTACAAGTCTTGATTTTTTTCTGGCAGCAAGTTAAATTATTTGTGGGTTAGATTGATCCTCTGAAAGCTGGCCATATCCATTGTTAGAATGCATCTATAGTAGTCTTTACCTCAGGAATGGCTTATCACTACTCAAAATGTATATAAACCATTTCTGGTTACTACTTATAGCCATAAGTACTCAATAATTCCCTCTCCTCTTTGTCTCAATTCAAATGTCTTCCTATACTATGTGAGTTTTGGTTGGTGTTTAGTTTACAGATCCAAAGTAGTTGCTATTGTCCTGTCTTGCAGAGTATCATCCTATATGGTTATATAGCTGACTAGTCTTCTGGTGAACACTGGAGAAGAGTCCACATAGATTTCTGGAGCTCTTTTTCTGTGTAACAACCTTTTATATGTACTCTACACCATATATCCCTGCTGCCTCTATATCTATGAGCTCTGATCTTTATCTTCTTTGTACGGAGATAATGTTTCTTCTGACTGATCTCCCCCTCACCATATTAGAGTCCAGAAATGGTTCTAGGCAGTCAGCAAGCTAGAGTAATCCTAAAATTCATCTCATTTGTTTTTCTTCTATCAGGATGATAGCTCTGTACTGTCTAGTGTCCAGTGTCTGAAAACATTTTTGGGTTGTTTATGGCAGGAGAGCTAGCCTAGTAACATGTACTTAATTATTCTTTGAAGCAGAATGATTTGGTTCCGTTTTATATTTTCCATTTTTCTCTTGTGATTTTCCACCTCTTACATTTGCTGCTTGTATTTTTCTTTAAATCTTCGACTTTATATATAATAGCTCTTTTAATTCTCTTGTCTGATAATTTTAGTGACATCCCTAAATCTCTCTTGACTTTTTCCTTTTACCTACAGATATAGGATCCCACTTTTGTATATGAGTATCAGTTGTGATTATATACTGGTCCTTATGGATGTTACATTGTTGTAAATTTGGATTCTGTTGGTTTCCTTTTTTAAAAAAATGATGAGTTTTGTTCTTACAGGAAGTTCATTTACAATTCTTGTTGAGTGTTGATTTTAGAATTTATTAGGGTAGTTTTGAAGTAGCCTTACTTCTACAGAAAGGGCTTTCTGTCATTTCAGTTGAATGTCCAGAATAAGCTTGAAGTCTATCCACACTGGCTATATAAACTCCAGCATATCCAGAATTTTGTAACCTCCAGAATTTATTTAGCATACAGTTCTTTGGTAGTTGTCCTCTGACGAGTCACATGGAGTATCATCCTGTGTGTGTGCAGATTAATCTTCAGCCAAAGGCTCAAAGGATCCCTATGCAGATTTCTGGTGTTCTTTCTCTGCACATCTCCTTTGTCTCTCAGATCCTCCTTTCCAAATTTCAGCTGCCTCAGGAGTCCCATATTACAATTACTGATTTCTTCTTCTCAGGGAGACTGCTTAACTCTTTTTGAGCTCCCCTTCTTTTGTCATGGTTCAGAAAGTTTACCCCACCCTTGGTGGAAATCTTGGTGAATGTGATGCTTACTTAATGTGCTCCTTTCCCTTACAGATAAAAGCCTTGTTCCATGTGTTGTTCAGGATCTGAAAAGAGTTTCTTTGTATAGTTTTTTCCAGTTTTATAGTTGTTTAGAGTGCCTGTGGAGGGGAGACAGGTATCTGCTATTCTATATTTGAAGGATAATTCTTCTGAGAATTGTGAATTGGAAATGTTTCCAGCCTGTAAATATATCATCAAACTGTAATCTATCTTTGATTGCTCCTATTAAAAAGTTAGCCATCAATCTCTGTGCTCATTTGAAGGTAATAAATACATGTTTTGGTTCTCTGGCTACTGTCAAAGTTTACTCCACACCTTTGATTTTCAACAGTTTCACTTTTAAAAAACATGTCTTTTTTAAAATATTTATTTTGCACAGAATTAAATGAAATATTTGCATCTGTATGGGATTCACAGAAAAATGTTCATTCGTTTTTTAAAAAATTATTTGCTGTGACTTATTCAAATATCTATTCCATCTCATTTTCTCTCCCCTCTCTCTCTGGGACTCAAATTTTGCATATGTTAGAACTTCTGATATTGTCTTGCACGTTTCTTGCATTTTACTTTATGTTATTTTTCTCAATCTGGTTTCTTTCAGTGCTTCAGTCTATATATATTCTATTTTTTCTATTTCTGGTTTTCTAATCCTACGTCCTATTGTGTTCAATCTCATTCAATGTGCTCTTATTTTCATATTTTTGTAGGTTTTTTTTGTAATTTCAATTATTTTGTAATTGTGATTTTGTATAATTTTGTAATTTTTTGTAATTTCTAATTCTCTGTTAAAATCTTTATTTTTTAATCTATTTTCCATCTTTTCTTCTCTATCAGAGTTTTATCATGGTTCACATATTAGCCATGAAGTCCCTATCTGATAATTTCAATATCTGAATTATCCATGGGCCATCATCTACTATCCTTGGTTTATATAATTTTCAGTCATTTCAATCTCCTTTTTTGTATTCCTCATAAGGATGGTGAACATTTTTGAAACACACTTGTCAAAACATTGGATAATGTTTTCTTTTTCCAAAAGGGCAAACTTTCCTTCTAAAAGCTTTAGTATTCTGGTGACTAACTTGATCTTGTTGTGTCTAGATTTAAGGCTTTACTAAGGGCTTGTCTATTCAGTTTGTCCTTCCTTATAAGGTGTAGTCCTTATTCACAGGCATCATACTTATTTCTTGGGTATGGTCTTTACAGCAAGGACATTTGGGAAGTTTTAACCAGTGGTCTAGGATATTGACTAGAGCTCATACACTTTGGTAAAGTTTTAACTCTGAAATCTATCTCCCAGTATTCCATAGTTACTCAGATTTTTGTTCATTTCTTTAGCCTAATGGTTACTGTTCTCAGTTCTGTTTCCTTTGAGATTTACTTAGCACATGTGTAATAAAGGAGTCAGCCAACAGGCAGAAGAAATGTTTTTTACATTTTGTTTGTTTGTTTGTTTTCTAGTTTTACTCTCCTTTTCTATAATTTTCACGACTCTGGAATTTTTCCTGAGTTCCTGATGCCCTGGCAGCCCTGAACACAACCACTACTGTCTTTGACCACGTAATCTGATGCTTTGCTCTTCATCTCTATTCTGCCACCCCTGAAGTGGTGAACAACCTTTGGAAAAAAGCTGTGATATCTGATACCTAAAGAGTGATTCTTAAATTGTAAACTGGTATTAACAATATCATACATAGTTGTAGAAATGCTTTGATAATAAGTGTACATGGTTCAAGACAATGATATTGAGTATAGTTTTAAGAATGCATACAGATAGGTAAAGTTTACTGGGAAATGAATTTATGGTCTATAATTAAAGACGTGTATTAAAACTTGTATCAAATAACAATTCCACCTACAACACAGACAACTGAACACTCACCCTTTAACTAAAGGCAGTAGATTAAAATTAAAGCTAATGCTTCAAATAATAAATGTGATACTTTATTTCACAGATTTTAAAATATCAGAAATGATTACATAGTAGCACAAACCAGCAGGTAGATGAGGTATTTGATTTATTCTGCCTCACTTTTGGTTCTAGTGTTTGTTTTAAATATGTACTACTGACTACTGCTAAATATCAAATAATTTGATTTAAAGCTTTTCACACACATATAATTCTCTAACACTTGTCTCTCAGGTAATCCTTTTTACCTACGTTCTGTCATTGCAACAGACTAGCCTTTTCAGGCCATCATTTAATACAATGGTTTCTTTAGATGGAAAGTGAAAGTAACATATATATCATGATTCCAATTATCTAATACTTGGTTAGCAAGTCATATTACTGATTTTTGTCATAATTTCTGCTGGATGCTTAGTAGATACAATATTGCATTGTAGAGAACAGCGACAACAGGGACAAACTGGGACTCCCCCCCCATACATTTCAGAAAATACGGAAAAGGGGATTTTTTTTTCCTTAAACAAAATTAATAAATAAATCCTTAAAGTTAAATTCTTTTTGACACTTTCAGGTAACTTGCTTGCAATGAATTAACTGTTTTAGGTAAAATAATATCTAGCAACCACTGTTCAGGTGTATACACTCTATTTGCCATATTTTAAGAAAGTATCATTTCCAGGATTTTTGCAATGTGCGCTCTTGAATTCTGTCTTGGTTTTGTTTAGGGTTATATGTACAAATCAAACACTCTCAGAATAGAGGTTGGGTATCTGACAAAGGTCAGTGATTCAAATTGAGAAGCACCCAATAGTTCTACCTTAAAATATTTGTTGAGAAATTAATTAGACATATACAGAGGGAAGTGTATGCAAACTGTTTATTATAGAATTTTTTTATCCAAGTGAAGTATTTGTAATAGATTATAGCAAAATTTGGTAGTGGGTTAAAAATTTAAGTATAGCTTCGCACATTTACTCATGTGAAAAATCTTCAACACTCATGTTTTGGTGTTTTTGAAAGAACACTATAGGAAAAAATATATAAAATAAATTCGAGTTTTGTTTTGAAGGGTGGGACAGCAATGATAAGTTCAATAGAATTTGGTCATGTAGTATTTGAGTGCCACGAAGATATCCTAGAGAAGAAACCCAGGTGGTATTTGGAGAAGCACACGTAGCAGTCATGGACATGTTTGCTCTTGAGGCATAGAAGTTGTGCTGAAACATAAGAATGTATGAGATCATTTATGAAAGTGTGTAGAGTAAGATAAGAAAGCCTCAAACAATTCTGAGAATTACCAAAATTTAAGAAGGTAGCAGAAATCAAACAGTGGCCAAAGAAAGAATATTCAATGTTGTAAAATAAATAAATAAATAAATAAATAAATAAATAAAAACAAAAAACAAGTGAGTTGTTGTGCCACAGGGAAAATTAGAGACTGTTTTGGGTGAATGATCAATACTGTCAAATGATAGAGAGATTCCAAAGAAGATAGTGGTTGAAAAGCATCTATTGGATTTAGTCTCAAGGAAGTGATTTGTGACTATGACACAAGCAATTAAAGTGGAGTAGTTGAAGTACTTCCTTTGCTGGAGTGGGGTGGAGTAGGTAATGAAGTACTTAGAGTCACTGAAGATGATGAAAAGATCTATATTTATTTATGTGGAAATGTGTTCATACTGTATCAATAAATATTTAAACATCAGGTTACAAAGTAGTATTAAAATACAATCTGTTTTATAAGAATATGTGTGAATATACACATAAAAGTATAAAATGACTGTAAAAAGTGAGCATAAACTATATACCACAGTTTGCTTAGAACTCTATATTACTAACTCAGAAGCCTTCTGTAAGAAATAAATGGGATGAGAAAATGACAATTTAGGTAAGTCTATGATCAACCAATGATTAAATCAGTGGAACTACAATTCTGTTTAGGAAGACTTGTCCCTCTCCTCCCAAAAAACATCAGTTTGCTAAAGTTATTCTCAGGATTAGATACATTTGTAACTATTCTGTAATGTATGTGTATGAAAAAAAGAAAACTTTAAAAGTAAGCCATTGTAACAACTACAGAAAATCTTTATTATACAACCTTTCTCATAACACAAAAATTCAAAGTTCTAGATTAATGGGTCAGTTTTCAAACAGATTAAATGATGGAGAAAAGTACCCGAAGAAAAGCATGTTTATGTTCTCAATAATAAATACTCCAGCATGTCTAGACAAGTTCAGGTAAATGTTGAGTTTTTTTCAAATGTCTTAAAGTTTAATAAAAATATCAGTATGTTTAGGGGTACCTGGGTGGCTCAGTTGGTTAAGTGTCTGACCCTCGATTTCCCCTCAGCTAATGATCTCAGGGTTGTGAGATGACTCCCCTCAGTGGGGAGTCTGCTTCAGATTCTCTCCTTCCTTCTCTATCTGCCACTCAATTCCTCTCTCTCTCTCTCAAATAAATAATCTTTTTTTTAAAGAGAGAAAAATATCAATATGTCTAAAATTTTAAAACCTGAAATATTATGTTTAGTAGGACTATGCCTTGTTATATAAAGGGGGAGTTCAAGCATGTTAAAACTGGCTGGTATGGTTGTAAGGTCACAATTATCATACATCCCTCTTTACAGTTGTGACATCAGCTGTGAAAACCGATCATGGTACCCCAAATGAAATTTCTATACATTGATTGTGCTGGTTCAGCTCAGATAAAAGGTCAGCAAATGCAAAATGAAGTAGACATGTTAGGTCAAAGAAACATTCATATGCACAATGTAATATACCTCATTTCCTTCAGTTGGGTAGATTATCGCACCACTTCTACATTATGTTTCTAAGCACACTATGTTTAATTATAAATTGAAATATAATTAAGATTATAATCCTTTCCTAGCATGAAATAATGAAGAGTAATTTATCAATTTCAAAACCCAAAGGTTTGAATTTGGATATTATATACTGATTATATTTTATACTTATTTTCTTGTGGTTCGGTGAATACACTTTTAAAATCCTCTGAGACACACACACATGCACACACACACAGCTCTGTGAAGACATAAATATTTAACAAAAAACAAACAATATGAACGTGAAGTTTTTATTCATAACAATGAATGTAGAAAATCCTAGGTGTTAGTAAATAGCACTCCTAAAAATTTTCAAGTATTTTCCATCCAGCCAGGATTTAAAATGGAAGGTGAGCTGGCCACTTTCATGGTTTGGTTTTATAGAACTAACTCCTCAATAGCTTTTTCTCTGCAGATAATTTTTCACAAGAAACAGCATTCCCCCAATGGCCTCGATTATTGTGATTGACAGGGAGTATGTGGGAAGATGTCTCACATGGTACCACAGTATAAGAAGCAGTGTTCCAGTATTACCATTTTTGAAGTGGTGGCAGGTGTAAATCAAATTAGCATACAAAGGAGAAAAATCTCTTTGCCCAGCTACTGCTTCAACTTCTTTTCAAAGTGACTATAGTAAGAGCTCATTTGGCATTTTGCAGTTTTGCCTCCCTTATTTGGGTCAGAATTAGCCAGTACCAGGTAAGAGAATATGTTTTGAATATTGCCGTTCCACAAAATTATATGGATGGAGAATGGTATTAGTTATTATTTTAACCACCAGAACTTATCTGAGATTACTGAAAATACCTTCACTGAAAAGCACAAACTGAAGTTGAAGACTACAGGAGATTTGCTCCTATTTACAAGTTCATTTTCATTTCACATTATAACAACTACCTGGTGAATAACTATCACATAACTAAAGAGGAGTTTAATAATGACATGCATTCACTTTTGTTTGGATACTTCTTGTTTTGTTAAAAAATCTTTCTATATAGAGAGGCAATATTTAGTAACAATGCAGACTATCCTACAGCTTTTCATAAATTATGCCCATTACCACAGATTTATAAAAATATAACTTTATTTTGATTAACATCTTTACACAGCTATCCTTTCCATTAATATGTTCATGAAGCTACTAAGTATGTTGCAGATTTTGAATGAAGATGTGCTTATTCCAAAGTCATGAAATATGCTAGCTTTTTGAAACTGCTGCAACATTAAAATAAGTAAATATTTTGATAATATGAAAATTATCGTGGTGAGTGTTTTTACCTGTAACACTTAACCCCAGTACCTTTGAGACTGGTTATTTTCTTTACTTTAACACAGTCTTAAAATTTGGTAATATAATTTTGATCTCTATTTTTGACTCTCCTCACCTTGAGGGTAGAGACTTTATGGTTTGTCTTATTCATCATTATATTCCCATTATCTAGAGCATTTCTTGACACCAGGCAAGTGCTCAATAAATGTTGGTTGAATTTTAAAAGATATTTTAATGGATGAAAATTTCAAATTTATTTCATTCCTAGAGTTTCATAAATCTTATACTGTTTTAATTGTTAGCAATTAAAATAAAAAATATGTTTGTAAATAGTACTCAGGTATGGGGCACCAAGGTGGCTCAGTCACTTAAGTGTCTGCCTCTTGGTTTCTCCTCAGGTCATGATCTCAGGAGTAATGAGAATGAGCTGCACAATGGGCTCCGGGTTCAGCGGGGAGTCTGCTTGAAGATTCTGTCCCTCTGTCCCTTCGCCTACTCATTCTTGCATGCCCGCAAGATTGCTCATTCTCTCCCTCACAAATAAATAAATAAATCTTAAAAAAAATGGTACTCTGGTAATGGTAATAAAACACAATATACTGAGAATGTTAAAAAAAAAGACGTTCTTAGGATGTGGGTATTTGTAAAGTATTAAAAATAATCCTCCACTTTATTTTTCAAATATATTATCACGTGAAATATATTGCCACTTACAAAACATTTGAGATTATTATATCAAATACAAAGCTAAGCCTCTGAAAGTTATCAGAATTCTAAACATTTATAACTTAAAATATAATTTATCTTAAATAATTTAGTTAGGGCAAAGCTATTCTGGCATTTTGCTTGAGACATGTTTTTAAGCTGAATTTTAACCCAAGAAAAATAAAATCAATTTAAACTACTTCCTCATATTTGATTCTTTTTTTTATAATTTTTTTTTGTTATATTAGTCACCATACAGTCCATCCCGTTTTTGATGCTATGTTCCATGATTTTTGCATATAACACCCAGTGCACCATGCAATATGTGTCCTCCTTAATACCAATCACCGGCCTATCCCAATCCCCCACCCTCCTCCTCTCTGAAGCCCTCAGTTTGTTTCCCAGAGTCCACAGTCTCTCATGGTTCATTCCCCCTTCTGTTTACCCCCCCTTCATTCTTCCCTTCCTTCTCCTACCGATCTCCTCATATTTGACTCTTAAGTGGTATCACCATTCTCCAAGTCATTCTACCATCTTCTCTATGACTTCTATTTGCATTCTGAGAGACCATCCATGTTTGCTTTCCACAATACTTATTAAGGCTTTGCTATTGTTATAACGTTTTTTGTTTGTCTATGTTAACCAATATTTTGTTGTAGACATACTTATTTTTTTCCTACTTTGGCTCCTTGAATTTTTGGCTTATCTCCTCCAATTTTCTCCAGATGGCTATATTCTCCTGTAGCCCCATATCTTTTTGAGGATAACAAGAAATTGCTTTTAAAAAATGCTTCTATTCCTTGTAGAAATTCATTTGCAGTGATAGACACTCCCTGTGAGACTCTATGGCAACATTCACTTTCCTTTGAGATTTCAAGGGTACGTACGGTTTTGTTGCTTATTTTATTCAACCTCAATTAGGAAGAGAGCTATCCATGTCAGTATATGTTATGAAACAGAGTTTAATAGGATGGTTGATGATGATTGAATAATATCCAATTCAAATTAGCTCCAGTGAAAAAAAGATAATTTATTGACACAGCTACCTAAAATTTCCAGTGTTTGATCAGGTATATATACATGGATCTAAGTACTCAAATGACATCAGGAGTCACTCTATTGCTCATTTCTATCCAATTTATTTTAGTTTCATTCAGGCAGGCTCTTCACATGTCTTGGCAAGATGGTCTTCACATGGTTTATTCTCAGAAACCTTTGCTCAAAAAGATTCATTTTCCCTATACTGTAGTTACAAAAAAGTTTTAATGATTGCTTTGGATTTTCTTCTTAGACTCTTCATGAGAAAGTCACTTTGGCCAGAGGTTTGTAAATATGTTGGTTCAGCCTAGGTTTTATGTCCACCTCTTATGATGAAGAAAGGAATTAGTCTTGTCAACTCCTTGAACTCAGAGTCAGAGGAAAGTCTCTGAATAAAAGATGATGATGGGGATATAATCGCTGGGTAGAAGGATAACAAATGTGCACTACACAGAGGCCATATCAACTTTTCTCAATCGTGCTCACTACTTAGCAAACCCAAGGTTCTCAGATGAAGAATACTGTCCTGGACTTCAGTCCATGACTTCCTATTAAAATATGGCTGGACATGTTGGAAAGTACAATGAAAGTCTTAAAAGATTCATTATAGTTTGAACATTGCAACTACCTATTCATATAAACGTGAACAGGTCATTTGACATTTTAGGATCTCCATTTGCTTAGGAATAAATTTAGATAATTATATTTTCTCTAAAATTCTAACATTATAATTAAATAATTAGCTTGTGAGTCACTCTTGTGTGTGCCACCACCTCTCTCTGTCTCAGTTTCTCAAGTATAAAATAAGTTGCAGGGTTTCTGTCCTTTCTGTCCATTTGGTGTACAGTGAAAGTAAAATAAAGTGAGTGGAAGGAAACTACCATGAAATATGTGAACAAGAAAAGTTTTCATTTCCACAGAGCAGGAAATAAATTATGGATCATTCTGTTTAGTGGAATCTTAGGCAACCTCTATTTAAAACAAGCTAAAACAATGTATATTTTTGCTGATGTTAGTTCAGTAAATCCTATTTGTGTATAATTTAATAAAACCAATTACTGTTTTTCTCTATACTCAACCCCTCAACACTGATGGTACTTTACCTAACTTACCTAACAGGAATAGTAATAATAATAATAATAGCTAATATTTATTAAGTGCTTATTTTAAACTAACTAATTAAACTAAAATGCATACCACTTAATTCACAACATAAAACTAATTATTTTGGATATTTTCCTGAAATAGTTTTTGTAAAAAACTAGTAATACTATGTATTTGTGTGACTGTTGACCATATAGGACATAAAAAAATATGCGATATCTTATCTGCTATTAATTAGTGATTATCATAGTGCTCATGACGTATGTATTTTTAGAACAAATTTCCTGTTACTTTTACAATATGAATTGAATAATTCAGGTTTTTCATTCCATCAGTTCCACTGGAATACATAATGTTGAGTTAATTAAGTTTTAACCTAATTATTTGTGTTACTTATGAAACAATACTTGAGTCATTTTTACCATGTAAATAATTTATCAAACTTCCACACTGGTGCTGATTTTTATCTAATACCATTTGACTTATCAGAGGTACAACCTACTGTAAATTTATTTTGGTTATAAAATTGAACCTATTTCTCATCAAACTCAAAAAAAAATTTTAGGGGACATCACACAGTGTTTGCATGAACAAAAGTCCTCTCATTCAGTTTTGCTTCCTCCCACATTCTCCCATGGTGTTACATATTACATAATTTGTAAGGTGAGTCACTGTTCTGAGAGCCCCTGTAATAATATAGATGCATTTTTTTTGTTTTATGATGCAGTAATTACTTACAGTGCTACAGTTATAATTGTAATGTGACAGTATAACTATCATCTGATAAATGTGCTCTTTGAGCATGGTAGGTCTGTAGACATAATTTGTTAAATGCCAACTCATAACATAAGATTCCATATGAGAAGGCAAACTAGAAAGCAACAGAAATGAGTTCTTTGTTACCTT
Organism: Ursus maritimus; assembly: GCF_017311325.1. Taxonomy (NCBI): domain Eukaryota; kingdom Metazoa; phylum Chordata; class Mammalia; order Carnivora; family Ursidae; genus Ursus; species Ursus maritimus. The sequence continues at coordinate 5,697,431 of NW_024426663.1, forward strand.
TGTCATCCTCAAAATGGTTTCTGAAGAAATATTGAATATTATCTGTAGCTTCCTCTCTGATAATCTATTTAGTGACCTTATTTTTAGTGTTTCATGAAATAACAGTGGACTCTATTGCAGTAAAAATGAATGATACTCTTCACTATATGAAGATTGCATAATTCACATATAAAACAGGATCAAGAATTGTGGTAATTTTAGATGAAATAATTCATTTGGAACTTTATTCATAAAAATTAAAATATTTTAAAATGAGGAAAATGATTACTTGAAGGTCATAACTCAATTCTTAAAATGAATAAAATATGTGTATTGTATTTCAGCTAATGTAAGGCAAAACAATGTATTCAATGGATCCATACAATAAATTGAGAAAAATGAACTTTTTTTTACTTGAAATACCTAAATATTTTTTAAATGTTTTTGCTTTGCTGCACTGAACACTCATCCTTCCTTCATCTCTTTCTAGATTTATCAAACCAATCAATGACATTATACCCATAAGCTATGTTTCCATACTTCTATTTCAAAGAAACTGACAGAATTTAAAGAAACTGGTTGAATTTGTCATATGGCCTCAGGAAGAAATGCCAAGTTACATGAATTTTTAGCAGCATGAAATATTTATAATGGCCAAACTTTGGCTCCTTATGTATTGAGGTGATGGAAGGTTGTGTTATTTGCATTGTTTTTCAAACTGTGCTTTCCTTATGATTCTTCTATTGGTTTAGAAAAAGGATTATTTATCCTTTAGGTGGTATTAAATTAACATGCTTCTCACTCAGAAAAGAAAAAAAAAAGCAAGCCACTAAAATATTTTCTATTTCATTGACATCTTCTGTAGCCTAAAATATACGTTCAAGCAGCAGTTGGAAATGTCAACTGCATTTGACACTGGCCAATTGATGAAAATGGTTTGTCCTGTTGACTTAACTCCCACAATTAGACCTGTTCACCATGGCTGCTACATAGTGTGCTTTTAGTTATAGTGACCTGTGCTATTACAAGAAATGAGTTTTGGAAATGGTCTTTATCCTCCCAAATAAAGTTAGTGCATCCAGATTTGGAAACTGACAGCAGTAATATTCCCCAACTAAAGCTGGAGCTTAGCCCTGTTATACTTATTAAAAAGCCTATTCATACAAATTAAATCCATTCCATATCCTGGCCTCTGATGACAGCTCCATTTTTTTCCTTGTCTGGTTTGAATTACCTCAAGTCTGTACCCAGAAAGAATTTATCCCTTTCAAGAGACTTCTCCAAGCCTATAATAAATTCACATGGGTCGTCCCATCAATGTAGTGAATTTGCATTATTATTTCATTATGAGTAGGAAAGAAAGCGGATTAGATCTCTTCCAGCATTGGCAGAGCCTAATTCAACCTGAACACATGATTAAAGCTGGCATTTATGACTATAACTGTCAAAGAAAACTAATTGTAAACTGAGAGCTGTGGATAATTATGGCTTTTGGTATTAAACCATTTCTCTCCTATTTATCACAGAACCAACTACAGACTTTACTACTGTTTGCATTTCGTTGTCTGATTACTATGAACCTACTTATGCAAATTAAAATTGATTTGTATTGTCAAATTAAGGGTTCTGTGTAGACTTAAGTTCAATCATGCTTTAGTATGTATGTTTTGATTTTTCTTTCCCTTATTTTTTTTATTTTTATTTTTTTGGAAAAGATGAAGTGACACTAACACCACTGTTCCAAAACATTGCACTTTGCCTTGTTTTAATTACAAACCCTGAAGCAGCTGCCTGAAAATCGGTTTGAAACACAATGCTATTTAAACTATCTTTTTTCATAAGAGATTTAAAAAAATCATCCCCTACTATATGCACATATACACGATGAAGGTTTTAGAACCATGTATGCACATGCTAATATATTTTATGTTTACATGTATTTACACAGGTATGAATAATTATGCACATAGAATATATATATTATATATATACACACATATATAGAATATATATATATACACATATAACTATGTACATAGAAAGATATGTATATAGACATACATACATGCATTAATGCATGCACATGCACACAAACATATAGATATATCACCAGTTAACATTATAAGCCCTTAATTACGTAACAAATATCTTTACAATTTTATGGGAAGCTGTATGGGGTAGTAACTAAACATGTAAGCTCTATAGCACATCTACTTAGAATTCAATTCCAATTTTGCCATGTGCTAGCTATGCACATTTGTACAAAATTCCTCATTTCAAAAATGTGCAGATATTATTATGAGCAGGATAATTAAATGAAATAATTGTTGTAGACTAACTTGCGTTCAGTAAGTGCTCAATGTGAGCTTTTAGCTGGTTTTATAAAATGCTATTTTTGTGACTGAATCTGTGTTTGTATGAATTTGTGTGGCAATGTATTTTAAGGTGGAAATATGATACCAATAGGTGTAATTCAACTATATTCTTCAATTTTATGGGACAGTTCTAATTCATGAAATTGTATTCAGAAAAGGCAATTACTTAAAAGCTTAAGTAGCAGAATTTAATTTTTATAACTGTAAAAATCATTTATGAATAATAAATTACACATCAAAGGAAAAAAATAATTTCTTTTGTCTAGTGCCCTGGTTTTCAGTTCAGGGAACAGTTTCACTGAATCATATGAAATATTACTGATAATGAATAAAATGAATTATATGTTGATAAGAATAGGCTATTTTAAAATATCAAACAGTGGGAAGTGTTGCTATTATGGATATTAATACAGTTTTAGTAGGCACAGAAACACCCATATTTTACTCCATTGACACTTGGAGTTTAGGAAACAAAATGTTTCATTGAGAAAAACCAAAAATATTTTGAAAATGGGAAGTATCACTGAGAATGCTCAGCTCGATTACCAAAATTGAATTTTATCACTTCTGAGGGTCAATAAAGATAGCATTTTATTCATAATCACTCAGCAATATGAAGCTAGAACCATGAATTATGGGATTCCTTAACTGTACCAAGTTTTGATATCTAATCTACTCAACAAATATGAATGATTAAAATAATTTGTACTACTAAAAGTAACAGTATTAGTTTAAATTCAACCTCAGATGATATTGCAATAGTTTAAAATGTAGACTTTTGAATCAATATATTTTTTTAAGTTCTTTTTCTTTATAAAGACCTTTTAAAATTATCCTTGGTCTCATGACCCTACTGATAAGTTTTTGTGTTAATGTATTACCTTTCGTTTTCTTTTTTTGCTTTCTTTTCTTTTTTTGAATCTATTTTCTTTCCATCTCTGTGCTCAAACAAAACTATTTTGGCAGTTACATTAATTGTGCGCATACACTGTGTGTGCCACTTTTTTGTTTATTACTACTTCATAAACACTGATTCATGTTTTTACATAATCTCTGTATCATCATTTAAGTGACATCTTACAATGTCACTGAATCAATATGCCACTATTGATATCAATATCAACAATTTACTTAAACTATGCCTTACATTTGTGAGACTTTTAAGCTGTTTTAAAATTGCTATGTATATAGACCCTAAGAAGGCCTCGGAGCACACTTCTTTACTTCAATTATTTCCTTAGGCTTAAATATTTGGAATCAGATTACATTTTTGAAAGGCATGAAACTAACTATGGTTTCCAATTTTTTTTTTGCCATATCATTCTACAAGAGGATATTGAAGCAATAGGCTTTTCCTAACAGCACTACAGTGTCATTTTGGTTTTATTTTTATTATTTTGTTAATTTGTCAATGGTATATAAACATTAAAATGCTTTGCTAATGTTAGGTTAAATATAGCAAATCGACAATTACAAAAACAAGTTCATTCTCTATGTATGCACTAAATGACATCTACTTGTTTGGTTTTTACTTTCCAACAGCTTGCACTTTGCTTATGGGTCCTGAAGGACCACTGATAAATAAATTGTGCTTGCATTTTAGAAGCCTTAAATTCATATTAAAATGACAACCTGAGTCAACATTCTGATGGGAACACCTTTTCTCAAGAAAAAAAAAGAACATCACAAAATACAACATTCAGCTTTTTTAACTAAAGTTAAAGTGAAAAGATATATTTTAAAATGTGCTTATTCTCGGGGCGCCTGGGTGGCTCAGTCATTAAGCGTCTGCCTTTGGCTCAGGGCGTGATCCCAGAGTCCTGGGATCGAGCCCCACAACAGGATCCTCTGCTGGGAGCCTGCTTCTTCTTCTCCCACTCCCCCTGTTTATGTTCCCTCTCTCGCTGGCTGTCTCTCTCTTCTGTCAAATAAATAAATACTTTAAAAATAAATAAATAAATAAATAAATAAATAAATAAATAAATAGTGCTTATTCTCCTGTAGAAGAGACTATTTTAGTCTATGTACAAACTTATTAAAACTAAGGCTTATGAAGTAAGCAGCTCAAAAAATATTCACATATTTCCTACATATTTTCTAATGAAAATCATGGTATGCCTAGATGAAAATTATTTGCCCAATAGAGCTAGCATCATTTTGAACATTTAAAAAAAATTATTTATTTGAGAAAGAGAGAGAGAGTGTGTGTGGGTGCAGGGGCAGAGGGAAAGGGAGAGAGAGAATCTGAAGCAGATATGGGGCTTGATCTCAGTACCCTGATATCATGACCTGAGTCAAAACCAAGAGTCATTCATTTAACCAACTGAGCCACCCAGGTGCCCTCAGCTAGCATCATTTTGAACAGAAGAAACAAACTTCTTTCACAATGTTATTATCAAAAATTCCTATAATTCAGTGATGATTCAGTAATAGAATTTTCACCTAAAAATAATTCTAGAATCTCATTAATGTTAAAAAAAAGATACATACGATTTTCTCAAAGTGTAGTGTCAGATAAAAGTTCTCAAGTGTTATTAAACATTCATATACACAGTAAGTAATTTTATTAGATATTTTGTTTGAAATACAGCTCTTTAACATTTTTATTCATTGATCATCATTAATGATATCTCCATAGGTGAGTCATAGATTGAGATCCAAAGAAGTTAATCAAGTAAACCAAGATATAAAAAAGAGTAAAAATGGAAAACATTTCATAGATTTGTTTGTGTTCTCAAGAATATATGAACATAATTTCTCAGAAAATGAAATAATACAACCAGACATTACTGAACTTAACAGGAGTAATATATCATTGCTCAACTATAGTTCAAAGCCTGTTTTTACTTTATTAAGGAAAAGAAAGTATATCACCAAAATGAGAGGAAGAAAAACTGAATCCTCCAAAAATTGAACAGAATCCTGAGAATTTAGCAAGTCTTAAATGATAGTGACTGAAAAAAATCCACTACACTATACAGATAAGAATATGCTTCCATGCTCATTGTGCGGAGGTCAGTGCAATGCAGACTAAGCAGTGTTTATGGTTGATGTGAGAACTCTTGATTGCTTTGGCTTGCATTAAGGACTGGAGGCTACGCACAGAAACTTCAGTTTTTGTCCTTCACTCTAAAATACAAATTTAAATAAAATCTTTCCTAATGAGAGCCTTAGTAATACAGGGATCTGACAAGATTGTAAGAACTATGAAAATATTTTATTTTACTATTTTCTTTCATTTCCTAACAGTAATATGTGTCAAAATAATATACCTTCAAACAACAACAACAACAACAACAACAAAAAACACCTTTTTATCTTTATTTTAAGCACCAACTGCCACCAAAAGAACTTGGGCATTTATGATGCAAATTCGAAAAGGCACAAATTGCAGAAGACTTATTTTCTGAGGAGGGCAAAAGAGGATACTTACCCTATGGAGGCCATGCATATCTGAATAAGTGGCTACTGTACAGAATACAAGGGTATTAAATAAGCAAATATATTTTGCAACAAATACCACTTCTCCCCCACTCTGTTTTGGGAAACTAACAGCTAGGCCTTTATTCTCAGGCAGGATACAAGAAGATCCTTCTTTGAGAAACATAGCATCCTAAGAGAAAATACTATAGATATCAATATTATGAATGTCCAGCTAGATATATTTTGGCAAAGTCCAGTTGATAAGCCCCCACACACATGCTTAGAGCTTCCAGTTGGCTTTACAGCATATTACTCTTAAAAATGAGATGGTAAGTAAGGATCAAAATATATAAAAGGGAAGTATCAAATAAATTTAAGACAGAAGTAATTAAAAATAAACTATCACTCAGTAATACGCTTCTGGAGCCTACCAGCTTGGGGGCTGGAGCCAATAGTTAATATCTTCTCCCACTATTTAGTGACTCCATGTTGGTACCTTGGAATTTGCCATGGTGGAAGTATTTGCTAACTCCAAAAATACAATGCTATCAAAACTACACAACGGGAGGGAGAGAAGAGGGCACACTGTGGAAGGTAGGAGATGCAGAGAGGTGGTTTGGGGGAGAAATGGATCATGGGTGCTGAGGAGGGAAGGGAGCCTTGGTCACAGAGACAGGAGAGAGAGAGAGAGAGATTGATTGAGGAGTACACAGGCAAATGCACAAGGAAAAACTTCCCCAAAGCCACTGACTGGGAACATGAGAGGGGCTGATTTTCATGAGATTTTATAACCAGTGAGGCTCGAAGACTGGAGTTTTAGAGGTCTGTGGGATGGCTGCTGTGGAGACCTGAGGGTGCTTCTATGAAGGAGAGCAGATAGTCCCGGGGCAGATGGTATGATCTGAGGATCCCCTGAGATACATGCGAGGGAAGGCTCCCCTTCTTGGAGCGCATGTGGGAGAGGGGGCACTGCCTCAGTGGGAACAAGAGAGCCAGAGGGGACCATTTCCCTCCTCCGCCCCTCAGCACAGGCACAGAGACACCTGCTGAGGGCAGCTAACCTGGACTTTGGGTCTTTGCTGGGCTTTACTACAAATTCCGTGCCCTTGCAATCTGCTGCGACTGCCCTTCTGGGACAAACCAGCATCAGTTGTCAGTGCAGTGAGACTCTCCCGCAGAGGACTACGATGGGTCCCTGCAATGCCAGGTCCCTAAAGCTGGGAGTTTTAAAACTCAGGCAGCCTGCCTGGGATAGAAACCAAGGTACACTGCACTGATAGGTGGGCAGGTGACCTGGACACAGACAGGGTAAAGGCAGAGATCTGAGGGAAATGTGGGACACATGAGGGGAAATTGTTTGTTCTTCTGAAAGGGCTTCCCAGACACCGGCGGGCATGAATTCCCCTCTCCAGAATGAGGGAGAGGGCTGGGCTGGCACCATTTCCCTAGCCCACCTGTCAGCATAAACTAATCTTAGTTTGCAGAACAGGGCCAAAAGTGGCAGTCTATAACCATTTACACCAAACCCTGCCCCGCTGTGCTCTGCAGGTTCTTTTCTTGGGCAAGTGTGCCTAAGAACCAGAGTGATGGGCCCCTCCCCCAAAAGACCAGAACAAACCACTTGCATGTACCATGTCTACTAACCATAGAGTTCTGCAAAGCTTCCGCTCTAGTGGAAAGAGCATCAGATCTCTTTAACAAGCAGATCAGAGCACACCTAATTAAAACTTCCCACATTCTGGCCAAGGTCCAAACATTTCCCACTGCAGAGAAGGAGAAACTCTGCCAAGGACTACCCTGAGGGAGAGAGCAGCCGAAACATAGCAGTAGAGTGCACGTAGCATACACCAGAGACACTTCTTGAAGTGCCAGGCCCTAGACATGTATGACCTCTTCTTCATAAAGCCATTACTCTCAGGAGAAGGAAACATAACAGGCTTTCCTAACACACCAAAGAAGACAGAGACCTAGACAAAATGCCAGGACAAAGGAATTCATCTCAAAAGAAAGAACAAGAAAAGGTCGTGGCCAGGGCAAAACAGATATGAGTAATATGCCTGAGCCAGAATTTAAAGGAACAATCATAAGAACACTACCTGGGCTTGAGAAAAGCATAGAAGACATCAGGGAGCAGAGCTAAAAGACCTAAAATCTAGTCAGGCCAAACTGAAAAATGCAGTAACTGAGATGCGAAACTGACTGGATGAAATGACCAGTGAAACTAACTGGATGCAATGACCAAATAATGGTAGAAGCAGAGAAACAATAAGTGATATACAAGATAAAATTATGGAAATTAATGAAGCTGAAAAGAAGAGGGTGAAAAAAATGTTGAATCATAAATGTAGACTTAGGAACTCAGTGACAACAAAAAATGTAATAATGTTCATACCATAGGAGTCCCAGAAGAAGAAGAAGAGAGGGAAAAGGGGGCAGAAGATTTATTTGAGGAAATTATAGCTGAGAACATTCCTATCTGGGTAAGGAAACAGATATCCAAATCCAGGAGGCACACAGAATTCCCACCAAAATCAACAAAAGGACAACAAGGACAACAAGACATATTGTAGTTAAATTTGCAAACTATAAAGAGCAACAAAAAAATCCTAACAGCAGCAAGGTAAAAGTACCTAACTTAAAAGGAAGACAAATAGGCCTAGCAGCAGATCTTTCTAGAGAAACTTGGCAAGCAAGAAGAAAGTGGCATGATATGTTCAACGTACTGAATGGGAAAAATATGCAGCCAAAAATACTCTATCCAGTAAGGCTGTCATTCAGAATAGAGGGAGAGATAAAGAGTTTCCCAGACAAAAACTAAAGGAGTTCATGACCACTAAACCAGCCCTGCAAGAAATATTAAAGGGGACTCTGAGAGGGAAGGACCGAAAGTGAAAAAGACTAGAAAGGAACAGAGAAAATCTCCAGAAACAGTGATGAAACAAGTAATAAAATGGCACTAATACCATATCTATCAATAATTACTCTGAATGTAAAGGCCTAAATGCTCCAATCAAAAGACATAGCATGTCCGAATGAATAAAAAACAAGATCCATCTACATGCTGCTTAAAAGAGACTCATTTTAGACCTAAAGACACCTGTAGATTGAAAGTGAGGGTATGGAGTACCATTTATCGTACTAGTGGATGTCAAAAGTTAGCCAGAGTAGCAATACTTGTATCACACAGACTAGATTTTAAACCAAACACTATAACAAGAGATGAAGAATGGCACCACATCATGTAAAAAGGGGTCTGTTCAACAAGAAGATCTAACAATTATATGCCTCCAACTTGGGAGCACCCAAAAATATAAAACAATAACAAACATAAAGGAACTCATTGATAATAATACAGTAATAGCAGGGGACTTTAATCCCACGCTTAGAGCAATGGACAGACTGTCTAAGGAGAAATCAGCAAGGAAACAATGCCTTTGAGAAACACACTAGATCAGACGGACTTAACAGACATATTCAGAACATTTTGTCTGAAAGCAGAATACACATTTGTCTCAAGTGCAAAATGGGATCTCCCACAGACTAGATCACATATTGGGTCACAAATCAGGCCTCAACAAGTACAAAGACTGAGATCATACCATGCATATTTTCTGATCACAATGCTATGAAATGTGAAGTCAACCACAAGAAAATAAATGGAAAGACCACAAATACATGAAAGTTAAAGAACATCCTACTAAAGAATGAATGGGCCAACGAGGAAATTAAATAAGAAATTTAAAAAAATACATGGAAACATAGGAAAACGAAAGCACAATGGTCCAAAACCTTTGGGATGTAGCAAAAGTGGTCATAAGAGGGAAGTATATAGCAATAAAAAGTAAGAAAACGCAAGAAAAGCTCAAACAATGGAACTTTACACCTAAAGGAGCTAGTAAAAGAATAACAAATGAAGACTAAAACCAGCAGAAGAAGGGAATAATAAATACTAGAGCAGAAATAAATGATACAAAAACAAACAACAACAAAAAACCAGTAGAACAGATCAATGAAACAAGGAGCTGGTTTTTCAAAAAAATTAATACAACTGATAAACCCCTAGTCAGACATATCAAAAAGAAAAGAGAAAAGACTCAAATAAAAAAGAAAATCACAAATGAGAGAGGAGAGATCATATTCAAATATAAACAATTATAAGTGAATATTATGAAAAAATACATGCCAACAAATTGGGCAATCTGGAAGAAATGGATAAATTCCTAGAAACATATAAACTACCAGAACTGAAACAGGAAAAAAAAAAAAAATAGAAAACCTGAATAGACCAATACCCAGCAAAGATACTGAATCATTAATCAAAAATCTCCCAAAAAACAAATTCCAGGGCCAGGCAGCTTCACAGGGGACTTCTAACAAAAATTTAAGGAAGAGTTAATACCTATTTTTCTCAGATTGTTCAAAAAATAGAAATGGAAAGAAAACTTCCAAACTCATTCTATAAGACCAGCATCACCCTGATTCCAGAACCAGACAAAGACTCCACCAAAAAAGAGAACCAGAGGCCAATATCCCTGATGAAATGGCTGCAAACATTCTCAACAAAATACTAGCAAATTGAATCCAACAGTACATTAATAGAATCATTCACCATGATCAAGTGGGATTTATTCCTGGGCTGCAAGGGTGATTTAATATTCACAAATCGATCAACATGATATACCACAATAAAAGAAAAGATAAGAAACATGATCCTCCCAATAATTGCAGGAAAAGCTTTTGATAAAATACAGCATCTATTCTTGACAAAAACCCTCAACAAAGTAGGAATAGAGGGAACAAACCTCAACATCATAAAGGTCATATACAAAAACCCCATAGCTAACATCATCCTCAATGGAGAAAACCTGAAAGGTTTTCCTCTATAGACAGGAGCAAGACAGGGATGTCCACTCTCACCACTGCTATTTAACATAGGACTGAAGTCCTAGCCTCAGCAATAAGACAACAAAAATAAATAAAAGACACCCAAACCAGCAAGAAAAAAAGTCAAACTTTCACTATTTGCAGCCACATGATACGCTGTAGAAAACCCAAAAGACTTCACCAAAAAAAAAAAAAAAAAGAAACAAACAAAAAACAAAAAGAAAAAGAGTAGAACTGATACATGAATTCAGTAAAGTGTCAGGATACAAAATGAACCTACAGAAATCTGTTGCATTTCTATACATCAATAATGAAGTAGTAGAAAGAGAAATTGAGGAATTGATCCTATTCAATAGGTGCCAAAAACAATAAGATACTTCGGAATAAACCTAACCAAAGAGATGAAAGGCCTGTACTCTAAAAACTGCAAAACACTTATGAAAGAAACTGAAGAGGACACAAAGAAATGGAAAGACATTCCATGCTTATGGATTGGAATAACAAATATTGTTAAAATGTCCACACTACCCAAAGTAATGTACACATTAAATGCAATCCCTATCAAAATACCACCAGCAATTTTCACAAAGCTAGAACAAACAATCCTAAAATCTGTATGGAAACATAAAAGATCCTGAATAGCCAAAATCTTGAAAAAGAAAAACAAAGCTGGAGGCATCACAATTCCTGACTTCAAGTTATATTATGAAAGTGTAGTGACCTAGAGAGTACGCTACTGGCACAAAAACAGACACATTCAGCAATAAAACAGAATAGAAAGCCCAGAAATGGACCCACAACTATATGTTCAACTAATATTCAACAAAACAGGAAAGAATAACCAATGGAAAAAGACAGTTTCCTTAACAAATGGTGTTGGGAAAACTGGACAAAAACATACAGAAAAATGAAACTGGACTACTTTCTTACACCACACATAAATAAATTCAAAATGAATGAAAGACCTAAATGTTGGACAGGAATCCATCAAAATCCTAGAGGAGAACACAGGCAGTAGCCTCTTTAACATGGACCATAGCAACTTCTTAACAGGTAAGTCTCCAGAGGCAGGGAAACAAAAACAAATACAAACTAATGGGGGGGAGACTTCATCAAGATAAAATGCTGCACAGTGCAGGAAACAACCAACAAAACTAAAAGGCAACCTTCAGAATGGGAGAAGATATTTGCAAATGACACATATGTTAAAGGATTAGTATTCAAAATCTGTAAAGAATTTACCACACTCAACACCCAAAAAACAAATAACCCAGTTAAGAAATGGGTGGAAGACATGAACAGACATTTTTCCAAAGAAGACATCCAGATGACTAACAGACACATGAAAAGATGCTCAATATCACTCATCCTCAGGGAAATACCATCAAAACTACAAAGAGATATTACCTCACACCTGTCAGACTAAAATTAACAATACAGGAAACAACAGTTGTTGGCAAGGATGTGAGAAACGGGAACCCTCTTACACTGTTGGTAGGAATGCAAACTGGTGCAGCCAGTATAGAGGTTCCTGGAAAACAGTACGGAGGTTCCTCAAAAGATTAAAAATAGAACTACGCCACGATCCAGCAATTACACTATTACCCAAAGAATATGAAAATACTGATTCAAAGGGATACACGTACCCCGGCGTTTATAGCAGCATTATCAACAATAGCCAAACTACAGAAAACGCCCAAATGTCCATCAACTAATGAACAGATAAAGATGTGGTATTTATACACAATAGAATATTATTCAGCCACTGAAAAGAATGAACTACTGCCATTTCCAACAACATGAATGGAGCTAGAGACTATTAAGGTAAGCAAAATAAGTCAATCAGAGAAAGACAAATACCATAGATTTCACTCGTAAGTGGAATTTAAGAAAGAAAACAGAGATCAATCATAGGGGAAAAAAGAGTGGGAAACCAAAAAACTGATTCTTAACTATTGAGAAAAACCTTGAGGGTTTGCTAGAGGGGAGGTGGGCAGGGGGATGGGTTAAATGGCTGATGGGGATTAAGGAGGGCGCTGGTTGTGGCGAGCACTGGGTGTTGTATGAAAGTAATGAGTCACTAAATTCTACACCTGAAACTAATGTTATACTGTATGTTAACTAACTGAAATTTAAATAAAAACCTGAAACTAAAAAAAAGTGAAAGCTCAAACACTGTATAAAATTAAAATTTAAAATTACTTATTTTTAATTGAATTAAATTTATATTTTATACTGGAATGGAATAAAATTGAGAAATGAAAAAAATAAAATAAAAAATAAAAATACAATGCAATCATTTGTCAGAGACATACGGGAAGTGCTGTATGTACAAACAAAAAGAGATGCTCTACTGTTAATAAAGAAAAATCAGAGATGAAAGCAAAAATTTTCAAAATTAATAATGTGAAAGTAGAACTGAAAAACTCAACAGCAGTTTTGGAATGTTTTTGTCCCCAAAACAAAAGCAAAGCAGAACAAAATAAAATATAGGACAAAAAGAAAAAAAAATAAACTGTCGGTCTAAATGTTCAATATTCTAGTAGTAAAAAAATCCAGAAATAGGCAGAAGAGAAAGGCTGGAGTAGAGGAAATAATGAAATTATTCAATAATATTTCCCAGAGCTAAAAATCATGAGTCTATTGACTGAAAGGACTTATACATATCCAGAGTCATGGATGAAAAATGATACACACCATGATACATCATTGCTGAATATCAAATCATGAAGATAACAAGAAAATCCTACAAGCTTCTCCTGAGAAAAACTTGTCTTATACAAAGACTCAGGAAAAAGAATAATTTTTACTGTTTCAATTTCAGGATAGGATGCTTAAAGGCAAAAGGCCAATACAGTGAAATTACTGAGCAAAAATGATTTCTAATCCAGAATTCTACATCCAACTAAACTTTCATACAAAGATGAGGGTAAAGATAAGTTCAGAAAGATAGCTAAGACTATTGAGATCCTCGATCAAAATGAGAAATTAGAAACAATTTTGAAAAGGTAATATATATGATGGGATCCAGGAATCTGGGGATCAAAATATGGCAAAGAGGGGCAAAGGGAGATTCCAGGATAATGACAAAGCAAGAAACCTACATGATGGTGCTCTCCAGGTAGAGGTCAGAGGTCAAAGTCCAGATTGAAGCAGGTGAGAAGTAGCCAGACATTTTTTGATAAGATCGAATTGATTTTAAGCTAAGCCTGAATGCATTTCCATGACTCTTGGATGCTTGGCTGGATGTTTTAAGTTATAAAAGTAGAAAATTATTCAAATAAGCAGCAAGACAAAACAAGACAAAATTCACTGTGAGGAAAATAAGAAGAAAAGAAATATGCTTTATGGCTCAGTGATAAATAGTATTTATATCGTCATCATTTAAATACTGGATAATGTTCTGATCCCAATTTGAAGTAATTGCATTAGAAGAACGGGAGGCAAGTGTGCTTGCTTGTTGTGGGGGATAAAGGAGGGGAGAGAATAAATAATAAAGCAAAAAATCACATCTTTCTTAGTAAGAAGTTAATAGGTAATGCCTAAAACTGAAAAATTGAGATGTAGCTATATAATAATATTATGTATACATTTGGTGACACGCTTTGAATATTAGCAAAAATTGAAAGTAGGTGATTCTGGGGAGGAAAAAAGATATCACAGGTTTGGTGATAAAGGTTTTTCATAATAATCCTTAAGGAATTGTTTGACCCTTCAAACAGTGTGCATGTACAACTTTCATGTAATTTTTAAAAGTACTCGACAAAAGTTAGACATATACACAGTGTAATGCAAAGTTTAAGAGCCTTGGTTCTGGAGTCAGGTTAAGCTAATTCTGGAATAACAAATAACTAATTCCATGACTTTAGTCAAAGGCCTGTAAGTCAGGTTTTTACTTGAATAAAAGAGATGATACTAGGACCTACTGGTCATTTTTATGTAGATTTAAAGAAATATTCTATGTAAATAGAACTTCTTGGTATATAGTTAGATGTTACTATACTTCTATTACTATTACTTCATTATAATATGAACCTCTCATTCCAGAACCCCAGTCCATCAGTTCCCTACCCCAAAAAAGAGAATTGATAATTTTGTGCATCATCTAGAGATAGTTCTTATATTTACGAACATTATACGTATAATATGTACTTGTGTACCTTGTGGGTATATGTGAATATTTTTTTTCATTTTTTACAAACAGAAACATAATACAGACCACATTTTCATCTAGCATGTATTATTTAAAAGTTAGTGTATAGCACGTAAACCACTAGACATCTAACTATTTTTTTATGCTGCAAAGTCTTCCATTATACAAATGTGCCATACTTTATCTTCTTACTGACTGTTGGATATAAAGTCAATTTTAATCTTTATTCTGAAAAACATAATTTTGCAAATGAGGGAGTACATTCTGTAGTTTAATCTAGAACTTGAACCACTAGATTAAATGGTATGCAGTTTTAAAAATTTTAACAGATGCTCCTGAATTGTAAGAATTTCTCAAACCCCAAAACAGCATGCTGCATACTCTGCCAGCCCCCATAGCCTGAAAATTTAGTGAATTAAGTAGTAATTGAGAGAGTGTGTATAGAGATACAATTTAGGGGTCTTTTTCATAAATGCAGATTTACCAATTTCACCAGGCTGGTGAAAATTCTAGCATGAGTCTAGAATAAATGAACAGACATCAATACGGTGATGTTTATTTATTAATTTGCTATTTTAAGAAATACTGGTTGAGTACCTACTACGGCTGGTAGGTGTTGGTTTCAATAAAGAAAACTTAAAATAATCCTACTTAGTTTATCAAATTTTTAATCAAAATTTCAAAGTTAAATGGTAAAAGGAAGAGAAGTCTTGGGTCCACAGTGACTCAGGCAAAGTTGGAAGTTTACTATATGCTGAAAGTTTTTTTTAAAAGACAGAAGCAAAGAAACAAAAACGAAAGAAAAGGAGAAAATAAAACTCAAGGTTTTGTTTTGTTTTGCTTGTCTGATTAATTCTTTTATTTCTTTAAGGTGAAATGTATCTTAAATACATGAGTTATAAAATTGTTTAATGTAATTCAATCTGATTTTACTTCATTTCTCCCCCTCTGCCATTTTCTGATGTTTCCTTTGGGCATCTGTTCTTGTAATTATCTAGAGCACTATACAGCCCTGTGATGTGAAGATGCTGTAAATGAATGTCCCTGTCGCCCCAGTAAAATCATTAATCCATCCTTTATGTTGATGTAGTAAGTGAAGCATCAGGCATAGAATATCTGAGAGGAAGAAGTAAAAGTGTTCAATTTATCAAGGTCTAAAATAAACCAAAAGCATGGAGTAGAAAAAATATATGTAATTTAATAAACAAGTGTTTAAATGAGAAATGACTGGCGGGTTTTACTGACAGAGAAGTAGCTGTGCTCTCCATCAGTTAAACAAAAAATTAAGCCTCCACTGTCAGTGATATTCTTAGACATAAAAGTCAAAAATGAAATATGTCATTTATGTGCCCACTTTCAGACACACAGAAATGGAGCTGATGCCAAATATAACAATAACACTTAAGTTTAAGGGATCAGGATGACTTCATATGCTGAAAGTCTGCTGCTCAGACACAGCTCACAAATGTTTGTTTGACTTGAATATGTTTTTAAAAATACACCATCAATCAGAATGCAGGAGATTACACACACAAACTCATATTTCTGGGCTTTCTTGAATAATCTGATTAGCTGGCACACTGTGCCCATGCTGAGTAGTGGTGCACACGTTCTCGCTTGCTCCCCTCCTTGTTAATCTGTAATGACTCCCTGTCATGAGGTCAAGTCTTGGTTCACATAGAGCATTTTATTTCCTCTGTTGCTTTTCTTCTATGATAACTAAAAGTGGGACATTAAAGAAAGGGTTTTATATTCTAAGGAAATTAGAGAGGGCACTTTATTGTGGAAATGAAGAATATTCTTACTTTTTAATATATGCAATATGTATGCCCAGAAAATTCAAGATAGCATTTTCATAAATGCAGCCAAATTTCCTCATTTATTTTTTCTTGACTGGATTCCATTAGCTTTTGATTTTGAGATATCTCATTTAAGAGGATATGAGCAGGACTTTTGGTCCTGGTTAGAAGCATAAATAGCAATGCTAAATTTTAAAGTCTCCCATGCAAAACAACTAGAAGAATAACAATAAAAACTTAGTATTTCCAAAACTAAACATAATTTTACCATGTGATCCAGCAATTGTGGTCCTTGGTATTTACCAGGGAGTTAAAAACTTACGACCACACAAAAAACCTGCACATGGATATTTATAGCAGCTTTATTCGTAACTGTCAAAACTTGGAAGCAATGAAGATATCTTTCACTGGATGAATGGATAAATAAACTGTATAACAGAAATATTCCATTCCAGGGGCACCTGGGTGGCTCACTGGGTTGAGAGGCTGCCTTTGGCTCTGGTCATGATCCCAGGGTTCTGGGATAGAGCCCCGCAGAGCCTGTTTCTCTCTCTGCCTGCCACTCCCCTTGCTTGTGCTCTCTCTGACAAATAACTAAATAAAATCTTAAAAAAAAAAAAAAGAAATATTCCAATCGAGACAATGGGATTTCAGCACTAAAAATAAATGTGCTATTAAGCCATGAAAAGACATGGAGGAACCTTAAATGCATATTACTAAGTGAAATAAGATAATCTGAGAAGACTACATAGTGTATAATCCCAGCTCTACGACATTCTGGAAAAGGCAGTAACACTTTGGAGACAGTAAAATGATCAGTAGTTACCAGTGGTTGAGGAGGCAAGGAAAGGTTGAATAGGTGGAGCACAAAGGATTTTTAGGGCAGTGAAAATATTCTGTATGACGCTCTAATGACAAATTCAAGTCATTATACATTTATCCAAACCCAAAGAATGTACAACAAACAAGAATGTAAACTATGGACCTGGGTGATTATGATGTGTCAGTGTAGGTTCAACAATTTTAACAAATGTATAACTCTGATGGGGTTCATCCAAGATAGGGGAGATGATGCATGTATGGGGTTGGTGGAGTATTTGGAAAATCTCTGTACCTTTCTGTCAATTTTGATGTGAACCTAAAACTGCTCTAAAAAAAAAAAAAAAAAAAAAAAAACCTCTTTGGAAGAACAACAACAACAAACATTGGGTATATTTTCAGTAAAATGAGAAGTCAGAGAAAACCCAGAACTCCATCCAAATACCACTGAGTGTTACCTAAAGCATTTGAGACCAAAGGAACCATTTTTGAAGCCTGTGCAAGTAATAATGGTTCTGTGGGAAAGAACAAGAAGGATGAGGGGGCCTTGTAATGATAGATCTCAGAAATCTTAAGCAAATATCCACTTTCAGAGGGGAGATCCACCCTCACAGGGACCCCCTATGAAAAAAACTGACATGGTAAAGAACTGGAGTCCTAGAAACATATTTTAGAGCTGGCAGGTATCAGAATTTGGCAGCAAAATATACCTTCAAACAAATGCATCATCCAGGAAGGCAAGGGCTATCATCCCTAGATCCAGCACTCTAAGAAACTAGAGATATGCAGGTTATAGAAAAGCCCTCTTGAACAAGATCAGGTTCTAGGAGGACCAACAATACAGAAATACAGTGTTTTATAACAGCCTATAATGGAGCCCTTAAACAAGAAACTTGAGAAACTACAAATATATTATATTTGGAGATAGAGAGACAATTTCCATTGAAGAAATAACATTTACAAAGCAATAACCAACCATTCCTTCCCCCAAAAGCTCTAACCTCACTTGGTGTCATAAGAAATATTACAAAATATTTAAAGAACACAAAGGGCTATTTAGAACAGAAAATGAAGAAAATTTCTAAATTCTTACATTTCAAGCATAAGTTTTACAACAATTATTATTTTAACTTAAAAAATTTTTAAAAGACAGATGTATGCATAATATGGAAACAACCTGAATGGATGAATGGATAAAAGAAAAACAGTTATATATACAATGGAATGTTATTCATTCTTAAAAAGAAGGAAATTCTGCCATTTGCAACAACATGGATAAACTTGGAGGACATTACATAGATGAAATAAATCAGATACAGAAAGACAAACACTACATGATCTCATTTATATGTAGAATCTAAAATAGTCAAACTTGTAGAATCAGAGTAGAATGGTAGTTGCAAGGGTGTGAGGAAAGGGGGAAGTGAGATATTGGTCAAGGGGTACAAATGTTCAGTTATGCAAGATGAATAAGTTCTGGAGATCTAATGTACAACACTGTGAATATAGTTAACAATATTGTATTATATACTGGAAATTTGCTAAGAGGACAGACCTCAAGTTTTCTTGCTATACAGACAAAAAGAAGATAGTAAGTATAGGACATAATGGATATGTTAATTATGATGTGGTATCAAATCACAAATTGTACACCTTAAATGTATATAACTTTAATTATTAATTATAGTTCAGTAAAGTTGTAAAAAATAAGTTATGAGTTTTGATGTAATGCTCACTAAAACATTAGCAGAAATCCAGGAACACTTAAGACCATAATATAATTTAGTGGGGTTTATTACAGGACTAGATTGGTTCAATATTGGGTATATTTTAATATAACTTAATTTGGGAAGTACCAAAATATCATCTGAGTATTCCTGTAGATGCTGAAAATTCCTTTGATGAAATTCAAGTCCTCAGATTATTTAAAAAAAAAAAAAAAAAAAAAAAATTAAAAAAAAAAAAAAGGAATAGCTGAAGTTTCCTTAGCATGAGAAAATGTATTATTCTCAACCCCAAAGCTAGTATTATTCATAATGGAAAGAAACTAGGAACAATTCTACCACGGTCAGGAATGAGGAAAAAAATATGCTCTATTAGCACTATTATTTAAAATTTTTCTGTTGCCATTATCCAATAAAATTAGAAAGAAGAAATATAAGACATATAAATATTGAAGGAGGCTAACTAATATTTGCAGATGACCTGGTTTTGCACCTGAAAAGTTTAAGAGAAGCAAATGAAAATAACTTACTATGGTAGCACAACAAAAAGTCAGCATATACTAGTGGCTAATAATATAAAACATAAATAATTTTCATATACTTCAAAAACAATGACAAGCCAGAAGAAATATGATGGAGGAAATGTTCCATTTATATCAGTAGTGAGCAAGATAAATTGGATGGAAAATAAACTTTGCAAGAAATGCTCAAATTCTACATTAAAAATATTTAAAAATGTTCCTGAGTGACACAAAGAAAACTGTAAACAAATGGAAAGGCTACCCATTTTCTTAGAAAAGAAGTCTCAGTGTCATCATCTTACTTATTCCTGGTGTTATTTCACATATTTAATATTGTGACACTTAAAAACATCATCAGGATTTCATCTAAAATCACTAGTGTGCACTATCAACTACTTCATTACCCACTTTAGAAGGGAGATTGCTCTTCTCAGGCCCATGCTCGAGGGCCACCTGACTCATTATGAACCACGAAATAAGAGAGGAAGTTGTGTTAGTTCCAACATAAGCCAGTGTAAAGCATATGTACTGCTGTTTCTCTTTTCTACTTTGGGAGAAAGTCTGTGTTGAAATGGTCAGTCTAAGGATTGGAGCAATGTGTACTATTGAATGACACTGTTGAATAGAGTTATTCTGGGAGTTATTTGGACATGGCAGAATATGTGGAAGTAAAACAAAACCAAGCCAAACAGAACAATTTTTTTTTCTTTAAGCCATTGAAAGTTTATGACGGTTTGTTCCTACTACTTCATCATATTATTCTGACTAATAATGGAGAAAAGTTGGTATTAGAGGTGACATTTTTTTGCAGCAGTAATAAAATATGTGTCATTGACTTAACTTTCAAAAATTATTTCAAATGTAATATTCAATACATAAGTGTCATATGGACTCAATACTTTAAAAATACAGAAGTGTTTAAATTAAAAGTGAAATCTGGTCATATATCATTTATAAAACCAAAAAGATAAAATATTGAAAGCATAAAATAAATGTATCTCGGCCAAATAGAAACATAAAGAAGCCATTATTACTTCTACTTAACATGGTAATGATGGACCTATACAATGCTGGATGACAAAAAGGCAATGAAAGATATAAGATTTTCGAAGACCCTAAAATTTCTAAAGAAATCTTTCATCATTTATAATTATGATTTTCATAAAAAGAGATCTTATAGATAAATTAATGCTATTAATAAGAGTCATGATTAGTAAATTTTCTTAACATAATACAAATAATTTAAAAAGTAAAATTGCATTTTTATACATAATCAAGAATCATTTAAAATATATAAAATGCCATTTAAAATATCAATAATCATTATAAAATGTCTCAGAATAACTTCAACAATAGCTGTACAATAATGTTTATGAAGAACATTAAAACCTTTACTGAAAGACATTAAAAATAAATACTATATTGCAATATATAACATATTTATGAGAGGAAAAATATCCTAAGTATGGTAATTATCTTCATATTAATTCATAAATTTCTCAGAATTCCAATAAAAATTCTTTCATTTTTTAAAAATTTGGCACATGGATTTTCACATGCGATTTTACAGAAAGAAAATAGCTAAGAGAAGCCAAGAAAATTTCATAGAACAATTTAGTGAGGTTCAACCTAAAAATATTAGGTAATATGATGCTCTAGTAACTAACAGTATCTTAGACAAAAACAGTTTTGTGACCTTTAGTTATCTATAATTAAAAACAATAAGATTCCAGCCTCATATCCTAATGACAAACTTCAAAGAGTCAGCAAAAGTATATCCAAGAATATACCACTTTGGTGGGGAAGAGTTCTGCAAACAAGATGCAGAAAAATATACCATAAAAAATTGGTAATTCTAATTCATTAACTGGTATAAATTGGAGAGCAATCTGGCAATATTCAGCAAATTTGAAGAAGCACTGACTATATGACACAGTAAATTCACCTCAAGTTACAGAACACAGAACATCTTTCACATATTTATTCGTACAGGAAGACATAGATAAGTAAGAATGTTTCTAGTAGCAGTGTCTTTAAATAGGGAAAAGAAACAAAACAACTTAAATGTCCACCACCAGGAGAATGGATTCTAAACTGTAGTTATGTATACAACAGATTTATACAGAGAAATGAAAATAAATTATTTACTGTTTACATAATAATGCAAGTTAATCTCAGGAATGTATTATTGAACAAAACAGTTGCATAGTGTTACATATATGAGAATAGATTTTGTAAAAAAAAAAGTTGGTATAAAACAATAATATATAAGTTTTTGTATATATATGCTTTTCAGAAAAACTGTAAAAACAAAGAGATGGAAATGACAATATCCAAATTTTTAAAAATGGTTAAGTATTATCAGAAGAGGTGGGGAATGGAGTTTTTAAGTGCAATATTCATGATTTCGACACTTTGTATAAGTTGGATTGGGGATACATAGGTTTCCTATATTAATTTTTAGTCTTTAAGAATGTGTGATATATTTCATAATAATTTTAAAAAACAAAGTTTAATATTTAACAGTGATTAAATATGAAAGACCCAACTAACCAATTTAATAAAATTTTAAAAAGGAAATCTTAAGAATATATGTGTAAGAGAAGCCTTAATTTTTAGGAAAAAAATCTTTTAAATCTTAGCATAAATATTAAAAGGTTATATTCTCAAATAACAATCTTGGATAATCCACATGCATTTATTAGAGAAATAATGTTTTCAGGAGAAAACTTGGGGCTAATTATGAATTAAACCTATTTTTATAAAAGTAGATGAGAGGATAAATGGAATGCTACACAAATCTGAATTTGCAGATATTATGTATCCGTTGCCTTAAACTTCTAAAGTGAGGGAGCAGAAGTTATAGAAGTTACATTTTTCAGAAAACTATTTTGTTAATGACTGGTAAAAGATGCAGTTTAAAGAATGTAATAATGATTCAAGAACATGAAATTAGTAGATGAGTGATTCAAGTTTTAAGAACAGCCACTTACCTGTCCTTGAACTTAATTTAGCCAAGTCATTCTGACTTACGTTCCTGTACTTTGCCTTTCTAGTAAGTATCAGAGCTACAATAGCTTGAAATATGAGCATATGTGAACTAGCCTTGACAAGGTAACTTCTAAACATAATGAGTGTGCTTTGGCAAACCTTGGTAAGCACAGGTCATTTTGTCAAGCTATTCTGTTAACAAGATCATGATGATACCTTTGGATTCAAACCATTATGCGGGAGCAGTTGCTGCCTAAAAGGAATTTACCTCTATTAAACTAACACAGGAAAGTTTTGTCTTCTTGACAAGATTTTTCGAATGAAATACTACTTTTAGAATTGACTGGTCCTGGAGATCTCTGCTTTAAAATGCCACTCGAATAAAAAATATCTCCTGCAGCCTTTAATAACTTCCACCAGATTAGAAAAGATACGAAAATTAACAATCTATTTTCCAAATCAGGGGATTAGCTCTAAAGCTTCATAACCTACAATTATGGTATACACATGCTTTCTATAAAACAAATGAAAATTCAAAGGCAAAAAATAGTTCACACATTTATTGTTCTTTATTTACTAATTTAGAGGCTTAGTGTGAATAGTGTTGCAGACACATTGTCAGGTGGCCCTATCACCCCTGCCTCCTGGTGCTTGTACTTGGTACTAGCAACAAAATGTGCAAAAGTGATGGAATGTCATTCCCATGATCAAATTACCTAACGTGAGAATCCATCTTGCTAGTAAACTCCCTTTAGAGACTCTCCTTGTTGGTCTGAAAAAGTAAGCTCTGATTTTGGGAAAGCCCACCTAGCAAAGACCTGTGGATAACCTATATAAGCTGAGAGTCACCTCTAGACAATAACCAGCAAGAAGGAGGTGCCCTCAGTTCTAAAACTATAAGGAAAGAAATGCTGCCAGCAACACAAGTGAGCTTAGAAGTGGGTTCTTCCCCAGTAAAGCCTTCAGATGAGAACACTACTTAGCCATTATCTGCACTGCTGTCTTGTGAGGGCTTAAGCAGAAAACAGTTAAGCCTGCCTAGATTCCTCACCCATGGTGATTGTGAGTTAATAAATGTGTGCTGTTCCAAGCTGCTAAATTTGTGGTAATTTATATGCAACAATAGATAACTAATAGAGATGGTAACCAGGAAATTACACAGCCTTGCTCATGTGAATGTTGGATAAATAGTCCCCATAAGCAGAGTACTACAGGCAGGATAGATAAGCAGCTGAAGATCTATGATAGCAGAATAGGACAGGCTATGAAGTTTTTTCAAGCATGTGTAAGTTCAAATATCAGACCAAGGCACTAGAAGTAGAAGAGCCCCCTGGGTTAACACGGTACTAGAGTACTATTCTAGAGTACGTACTAAAAACTAGAGTATTACACTAGAATACTAGAAGTACTGCCTAGAGGCAGGTCATCATGTTGGATCTGTGTATCAACTTGTTTTCTAGTTATAATTAAAAGGAGAGAGCAAAAAGCACCTTATAGATTAGAGCAGGGGTTGGCAAACTATACCTTGAAGGCCAAATTTGGCCCCCTGTTTTTGTAAATGTAGTTTCATTGGAATACAGCCATACTCACTTATTTACATATTGTCTTTGTCTACAGCGATGGAGTTAAGTAGCTGTGGCAGGAACTGTATGACCTGCAAAGCCTCAAATATTTACTATTGGGTTCCTTGCCGAAAAAGTTTGCTGACCTCTGGGTTAAAACATGAAATAAAGTGGGATCTTCCTATATAGGTATACATTTACTGGCAAATACTATATCAGAGTCTTATTTTAAGTGTTAATGAATAAGAAAAACAGAACTTTTGATTTGATTTGGTATCTCAAAAGAGATTTTAATTCAGAACAAATGTTCTGAAAACATTTTGTACTACACGGCATTGGAGTAGCTTCATGAAGGCACATGGACATATTATATGCATGAAAATGACCTAAAGAAATATTTCAAGATAAAAAGAAAATTAGAAAAAAAATGTTTTCAAAATGTAATTAATCAAATCTAGAACATAAGAAACTTTTCCAGAGATGAATAAATCAGGTTGTTCTTTCAGATTAAAAATTTCATGATGTTTCAATAGCTATAATAAGAAGTGATACACATTTTGGTACCTGCTGAAATTTAAAATTGTACTTACACACACACACACACACACACACACACACACACAAGGGAAAACACTACGAAAAATACCAAGTTGCAAAACTTTGATGAATATAAAAAAGAGTTCCTAGTATGGCAACAGACTTTTCTTCATCAATAAAAAATTAAAATAAAAAAGAGAGCTTTGACATATAAAAGCTTGTACTCAGTATTTTTATACTCAACTAACTTGATTTTTAGATATGTGAGCCAATAAAGTACATACACAAATACACAGATGTTCAGAAACATAATTTATGAATTAATTTTTAAATAATTACATAAATTACTGAAAACTAAAGTAAATTAAATGTTTATGAATTGAAAACTCCTAACAGAAAAGAACCAGCAACAAACATTAAAATGAATTGTCCATAGTTGAAGCTAAATAAATTTTTAAAATCAGGTTAAAACTTAATTGAAAAATGTTTAAAATGGAAGACATGTAATTTAGAAATAATAAATAATACTACTATGAGTTGTCTGATATTTAGAAAATACTAATAAAGACAGTGTGTTGAATGGCTGGGAGACTGTGAGGCTGTAATTAGATGGCATAGTACAGAAGTACACAATGGCATAAGAGAGGTTCAGGAGCTATTTTTAAGTAGGAAAAGTAACCAACATTGTATGTAAAATATTTATCTTATATGTTTTATTGTAAGGTATGAAATATCCATACTATCCATATCATGATTGGAAGGATATCTTCAATTATTGTGTTATTTCTATTGCATAAGGATTACAGGATATTTACATTCATTTTTAACTTTCTTTGTATTTCCTAAATTTATTATGGCCAACATATATATTTTTCAAAATAAAGAATATTACAAATATATTTGAAATTAATACATAAAAATATTTACTTTGGATATCATTAGGATTAGAGATTAAATGTATTTTTAATTAAAGTTAGAACTGTTTTGGTTAACATTAAAAATGTGTTCTATAACTAGGTCAGAGCCCCATTATTGTCTTATAATGAAACTGACTGTATTAGAACATGGAATAAATTTTATTAGGCAATAAGGAACGTCAATGTTTAATAGCAAAACCTTTTTTAAAGTTATTAGTCCAAAAAACTGGGATACAAATACACAAAAATTCAAAACAGTTGTTTAGACAGTGCTAGCTGTCTTCTTTTAAGCTGTGAGACTTTGGTTCTAAATCAACCACCATTATGAAATAATGTGCTATTTTCAAAAATGATATGTGGCCACCCATGTTTATTAATTCCAGATCATAATAATTAAAATTCATTTCTAGATGAATAGATCAAGAATGCTTATGATAGGATATTTTATGTTTGGTGGTTAATATAATCATGTAACACAACTATATATGTATAGTGTATGTATATATATGTATGTATGTATATATAGTATATAGTGTGGTAAGACTTCAATTCCTCTGTGGCATTTGGAATTTTCATAATTGGGAAAGTAGGGTGGCCTGACCTGACCACAGTGAAGAGAGCTGAGGTGGCGAAAGTGAAAACCAACATGAGAGCAGAAGATTAAAAAAAAACAAAAACACACATGCAGCCAGATCAATTAGCCTGATCAGCAAAGGGGAAGAAGCAGGTTAGGTGCAGGTCTTCATAAGGGAAGAGTTTTTATGTGTGTTGGTTAGAAACGAGGATAGTGCAGTTAGGATAATCAGGTGGGGCTGAAAAGGAGGACAGTGATTTACAAGGAGAGGCCTGGAGACAAATAAAAGAGGTTTGGCAACATATTCATGGTCATTAAAGCAGCTGAGCTTCATAAATCTCGAGTCTGCCAGGATCATTATTCAGAGTTCCCCATGTGTAAATTAGTTTGTGGACAAGAAAATGCCACATGTAATTATTTGTTAATAGTGGGCACATACACAGAAAGAATAAAACAGAATCAGTGCAAAATATGTACTTATTTTTATTTTTATAATAATTTGTTTATGAGAAAAAGAGTTCTTTTCATGGAAATGAAATAGGGAAATGCAAAATCATAGCATTTATCATTCAAAATAAGATGTAAAATAGCTCACAGTTAATGTTTATAGGTCAAGTAGAATTATAAACTTAATTACTTTTAAATTAACGAATATGGAGAAAACTCCTTTGTGAGGCAGCTCAAGACTATAAAGTTTGTTAATAAATATGTCAAGTATTACATATATTAAGAAAATAGGTAGGTAATGGAAGTAAGATATTTATTTATATATAAATATAAGATATATTTATTTTATATTTATATTTATTATTTTATATTTATATGAATTTATTTATATTTATATGAATATATTTATAAATATTTTATTTATATAAAATTAAATAAATATATTCATATTTATATATATTATATATATATAATATAGATAACTCCTGACAGTATATTCCATAATAATATTAACTCAATGCAAAGTGGAAAACTTGAAAGCAACTGTCAAAAGTGATTTTTAAAAGGGGGAGCACGGACAAAGATGAAAGAAAGTAATGTAGAGTCCAGCTGCTAACACAAAGGAGGAAATAGAAACATTTCATACTTCTTGGCATCCTTCTACTTAAGGTTTTCTGTATTTCAGTTGTTGATGTTCCTAATCCATTTAAGGTTTTATTTTTTGGCAAGGTAAGAACAGAATAAGACTTCACTGTGCCACTATAAACAAAGTTTAAGTAATTATATCTCAAAATCTTTCCAAAAAGGATTTCTCTTTTCTGGACTTTGAAACTGCGTGTTGGAGAAAGCTTCCTGGTGTGGTATTTCTCAGTTTCCATTTACACTTTGGCTAAGAGGCCTATTTTTGCACTGCCTTTTTCCTATTTTGATAGATCCAAGTTGGTTTCATTTCTTGAGCAGCAATCACCCTGAAATTATTGCAGGTGCCTGAAGATTTGGTTTTGTCTCATATTAGGCAGACTTTAATATATGGTACTTCCATTTGTGTAGCAGATTTTTACTGGCTTACCTTTGCTTACCCATTCTTTATGCATTCCCGGGTAGTTTATCATTTATTTGATACACTTTATAGATACAATATATTTGAAATTAATGAGAGGTGTGTCTAGATTTGAGTTTGGTCTGAGTAATGCAAAGAAATAGGTTTCCAGAATTTAAATCAACTCCCCCCAAAAAAGTGTTTTATTCATATTTAGGAGGTTGTCTTTTTTTTTTTAATCCTGGTTGCATATATTGTTCAAGAGATTCACTCTTAATTCCAAGACTTTCATCAAGCCATAACTCTGAAATACCTTCCCCATTTATCTTTGAGATTTCCTTATTTGTTTTTCCAAAGTTCATTCCCACTATCAAGTCTTTTTGAGTTAATCTGATCAAAATTTGGTAATTCTAATCATTCCAGATTTACTTATTATCTATGTAAATAAGTCAAATGCTGTTATTTGTGTGGAAAGATATTACTATGAACATTTTATCTTGGGTAAAGGAGAACTGATAAGGGCACATTCTTTGTTGTTAAAATTTGTTCTACTAATACAATTTTAGAAACAGGAAATAGATTCCCATGTCTGTTGTGATCATGACAATTAAAAATAAGACCCTGAGTCTGATATAGCATTCTTGCAGGAAATGGACTGCTAAAAAGCATCACCCCTATAATGACAGGAAGTAGAAATGTTCTATGAGAAGAATGCCTCTGGTCACAAGCTGATGCTTAGGTAACCATCTGTAGTCTTTAGCTTTTACCCTCCACTAATATGTTACATTTATTGAATGATTACTAAAGCATTTTCTGAATGCTTTGCCTATATTAACTAAGTTAATCTTCAAAGAAACTCTATGAGGTAGGAATATTAATATACAAAGACAAGGAAACTGAAGCATAATAAAAGATGAACAAAGGTTGTAGAGATAGTGAGTATATGGCCATCATTGAAACTCAGGCAATGTGGCACCACGGCTTAGGTCCTCAAATACCTACTATATAGCATCTGAAATTGGGCTCTGATATCAATTAACCATGATCCAAGAAAAGTCACTGCCACCTACCTCTTTCATTCTTAGCAAAATTGCTCAGTCTTTGAGGGTTCAATGATAGCTGGCAGAGGGGTTTAGTTTTTCTACCACTATTTCCTTTTTTGCCTTTTAGAGCTGTGATAAATACACTTGCTTTTTAAGATATGGGTTCTATGAATGTTAGTTTGATTTGCCCATATATATGATTGGGTAGAACTCAGATTTTTTTTTTCCCCTGTATCCCAGTTTTTAAAAATAAACCCAGGGGTCACATAATAGCACTGTCACTTATTTATTGGTTCACTTTATTTGTAGGTCATAATTAATTTATTTATATAATAAATATATGTACCCTTGTATTCCAACTAGATAGTAAACTTTTTGTTCTCTATTATAACTGGGTACTATTACAAAGATAATCATTTCTAACCCTTTATATATATAAATAAGAAAAAAACTTAGGTCCAGAAGGCCTGTATAACTCGTATGTAGCCCATAGTTCTTCAGTGACCAAGTCAGGATACAACTGAGCAGTGCAGACTCTAGGCAGCTCCCTTTTTACTATAAAATACAGATGCTGGCTTAAAAAAAAAAAAAAAAGATAAGCTTCACTTATTTAGGCAACATAATTTTGCAATTCAGCTGAAGACAGAAGAATTGATAAGAAATAAAATCATTTTCAAAACAACTTTAGTAAAAATTAATATGCAATATTAAAATGTATCTAGCATTAATATTGTCATCAGAGAAAATGTACTAATGACACAATTCATGAAGCTTTTGCTAGCAACAGAAAACTCTTTGGTTTGTCATCTGATCACATGCTTAGAGTGTGGATAGGAAACTCAATACACATTTGTTCTACAGGTGACATTTGCTTGAACTATCTGCTCTGATTACTCACACACCAGCCAGGAAACTATTCATACATAATAACTAGAATGTGCTTTAGATTTAGACAAACCTTATTAGCATGTTGGCCATTTTCATGTACAATTTGTGGACCTTGGCCAAATTGCTTAAATAAGACCTCAATTTCTTAGTCTTTGAAATGGAGATAATATTGGACATGATAGTTGCTCCCAGTTAAATATATAAAGAGCTTAACACTCTCTGACGCATAGCACATGATTTAATAAAAATATTTTATTATCTTTGTTGTTGGTGTTAAGTGTTCAATAAACAAATGTATCGCAAATTTTTCTTAAGACTGTACTAGAGAATTTAAATCAACAAGCAAAGTACTTTTTCCTTCTAGTTGTATAGGTAGTCTTTCGGGGAAGAAGGTTGTGAAGAGAGTGGAGTTAGTATAAAGAATCCTAAGTAAACAGCAAGAAATCTGAAATACTCTGGGGAGGTACAAGGCTAGAAAATGTGTAAGTTTTTATTCAAGGTGTTATGAAGTAAGTGTATGTGGGAAAATATAAAATATTAAAAGAAAAACTGCTAACATAAGATTTCTAAAAACTTTCAAAATAAATGCTAAGAGAAGCTGTAAGCCGGATAATCAGATCTGAAGGTAGATCACTTAGAATGGCTTTATGTAAAAGTGATTTGTGAGCAAGATGTAAGCAAGGATGAGATGAGGAGAGTAGAATGGAATGGACTTTCCAAATATAAGAAAGGGCTTTTGAAGACACTTACAATTGTGAGCTGACAAATTCAAATTGAGCTGATAAATTTATGGCTGACTATAAACATCTTTCTTTTAACTGAAATGGAAATTCTTACCTACGAGTTAGAAAACATAAGAGCATGATCAATGGTTCAAAAAAAAATCTCCTATTTATTCCTCAATGACAGGAAATATTGGACGAATACACAGTAACAAGATCTGTAATGTCTTTTAAACTTTGGACAGAGATCCCACTGATAGAAGTAGTAACACAATCCCAACGCTGCATTATTTAAAGATTCTATTTATTTATTTGAGAGAGAGAGAGAGAGTGTGAGCAGGAGAAGGGGCAGAGGGAGAGGGAGAAAGAGAATCCCAAGCAGACTCTATGCCCAGCGTGAAGCCTGACACAGAGCTCAATCTCACAACTTTCAATATCATAACCTGAGCCAAAATCAAGAATCGGATGCTCAACCAACTGAGCTACCCGGGCCGCCCTCCAATACTGCATTATTTAAAAAATGATTTTATTTACAGAATATTTTATAGGCTTGAATCAGATCTACCATTCAGTTGTTAACTTTTGTGCTAGTAGTTGAGATGATTTTGGTGGTCAGTGTTGGCTTCTTCGGTGCCTGAGATGCTTACTTTTGTATGCCATAAATGATGGTTTTGGTTTTATGTTTTCTACCAAAGGTATATTATGTCTTAGCTTATAAATTTGTTAGGTGGTCCAATTCATGAGAAGCACATGCAAGTTCTTGTATGTACAACCCCAATTTCACTTCTAAAATAATTTTATAATGACAAGTTATCATTCATATAACGTAAACATTTTAGAAGTCCATAAACCATTGATTCATTGATGAGTATTTCCCAGTTTATCCCAAGAGGTAAAATATATGGAATGACTTTTAAATTAATCAGAATATATAAGATAGAGAGTTACCTACTTAGGGATTTCTATAATTCCCCTGTAAGGAATGTCTCTAATTGTTAGCCAGCACTGCTGTGAGCAGTGCTACCTTTCACTACTACTATGTTCATGTGTTTGTCCCTGCCCCTGAAAGACATGGTTGAGCACAGTTCAGGCAGACTTTCATCCTTTTCATTCTTACACCACAACCTAAATATGCACTGAACACATTTCAAAGGCAATCATTTAGCGGAAATCTTAAGTGGCACTATAGGCAGAAGCTGTCAGTGATCACACTGCATTGTATATACAGAGCAAACAATATCTTCTTTTGAAACAGAAAGGATGAAAGTGTTTTTCCAATGAAAATTTCTTTTAGAATTGCTTGTATTGAGTTAAAATAATGCATGGCTACCATTATGTGTATTTATTCATGTACTTCATAGAATGGTGCAATTTGTAGATGAAGGCAATAGGGTACTGTGAATGGACTTTACAGTCAGACAGGCACGTGTTCAAATCTTGCCTTTAAATGACATTTTCAATACATGAATCTAAATATAAATCTAGAATTATTTAAACTACCCAAACTATTTTCCCCTCATCTGTAAAATGGAGAACTATAGGAATACCACTTTATTGAAAGTTTTCCATATGATAGTTATTGTCATTATTATTATTACTATTGTGTATTCTACTTGTATCCCTCATTATTCCACAGCACATTGTATATAGCTCTAGTTTAATTCCTATCATACCATGTCTGTCTCTTCTCTCTGAAATAAATATAGAACATAATGTAGGTGCATTAGGATATTTGTTAAATGAATACTAAGATGTGAGATAACATAAATCTATCTATATATAATATATATACATAAATCAAGTGATGAACATATATATAAATCAAGTAGTGAATATAAGTCATTCTCATATTGACTATAAAGGTACAAATATAAACAAAAACTTTCTATATCTGACTATATATTTTTATTTAAAAGAACTCTAAAACTAGCAGGCTAACAACAAATAGTATTTAGGCTTAGTACTGCCATATTGTTACATTTTAATTAACATGTTTAGGATCATATGTAAAATGATTCATTATGCTATTTGATAACTTTAAGCATTTTATAAAACATGATAGAAATTGCTTTAAAAAAAAAAAACTAGTACCAATGCATATGTACAGACAGCTGGATAAAGTACAGAGAAAAAGATCATTGAAGTAAGAATGACTTGGATTCAAATCAAATTCTAACCTTGACATATAAGTGAATGAAGATGGAGTAGAGAAGAAAGGCATAATAGAAACAATAAGGGAAGGTTGATGCAAGAACATGAATTGGGAAAAGGAAACAAAAATGGGAGGAAGAAATTAATAAGGGAAATCAAGTATAGGTGGGATTGAGTTGAAGATATGGGTAGTGAAATAGTAGGAAAAACAGTAAAATAAGAGGAGATACATTTTTCTCATTTTATCCAGAACTACTGTAGGCAACTAGCCTTTGTAAAGAGGGACACAAAATTCAAATCCAAGGGGAAATCAATTTTTGCTGCTTTTGTCCCTTCTTGGAAATTGACAGTGGGATACAAGAGAATGACCATTTGGATTTTTTTGTGCTAAAAAGTAGGTTTGGGAGTCATTGGTTCTTTTGTTTTCGCAGAGATGTTAGAGACTTTGAATATGGCAAAAGAGGTCTAGAAATTGCATGAGCGTAAGAAAGAAACTGAAGAGAGAGGAAGAGATCCTGAGGTGGGGAGAGAATAGAGCCATGTGCCCATGTAAACACCCTCTATTGCACTAAAACACAGATTATATATGTCTACACTTGTGTGAGTGATGTTTGGGGGGAAACTCAGGAGACACGAGCTGAGTTTCACATCTAGGATGATGTAGAGTATCAGGCCAGCAAGGTAAGGACTGTGTGATGGTCCATAAATGATCAAATGTAACCACCAGTGATTATGAAAACGCTATTCCACCACAGATGGGATAGACTTTCAGTCAATCATATTAAACAGATCTAAGTATGACTGGACTCCAGAGTTGACATCCAGCTTAAAAGGATTGGAGATAAGTACAGATACTAAGACTCAAGTGGTGTGAGTCAGCTGTTTCTAGAGATGAATCAGTCATTCAAACAAAGGAAAGCTGATTTCTTAGAAGAGTTAGTCCTAATTTTGTTTCTCGCCATTTGGTAGTAGTTATGAGTAACATAGTTACCGCTAGAAATTCTTTAATCAGTTCATCTTTTCCAATCCCTTTTTTGCTCAAGAACCCGGCTTTAGTCACTGCACGAAGACAGTGAGGATGATCTACTCCCACCCTATGCAAAGTGTCAGAGGAGACCTTGACTCAGCAAACAGCTGTTACTTCAATCTCTCAGGGAGTTGGGCTCACTAGGGAATTCAGTTTTCAGAGGCAATTCACCTTGCGGCTGTTTTTTTAAAGGACTGTGTTAATGGACAGGGGCTTCCAGTGTAATTGATTTTGTTTAGGTTTTATTTTTTTTTAAGATTTATTTATTTATTTTAGAGAGAGCAGGAGTGGAAAGGGTAGAGGAAAAGCGAGAGAGACTCTCAAGCTGACTCCCTGCTGAGCGTGGAGCCCAACCCCCGGGGTAGGGGGCCTCAATCCCATGACCCTGAGATCACCACCTGAGCCAAAATCAAGAGTCAAGAGTCAGATGCTTAACCGACTGCACAACCCAGGCATCCCCAGTGTGTTTGATTTTAAAATTTCATGTGACCTTATGTCCACAGATAGTATTTGGGTACATTCAGTCCTAGATATGTTTCCCTGGTTTTTGCTCTTAAAACAAATTGGATATAGAGGCAGGAAATTCTTCTATACATGAGTATTCATCCACTATGGACAAAACCTGAATGATAATAAAATCATTTTTCTAAAACCTTAACCTTTAAAATACTTTTCACTGACTGTCCAGAAATCCTCAAGTGATCTGATTTAAATGAAATAATTGCCAACATGTTTCCATTTTTAATAAGAAACATTTTATTGGAGTATATCATGTATATCAAAAATGCAGAGATCACAATTATCACAATGTGAAGTGACTCACTTCTCTTCTCTGTCTCTCTGTCTCTGTCTCTGCCTGTCTCACTCTCTCTGTATATAATATCAGAATGTATCCAGTATATAGAACCATTCTCTCTTGCAGAATACAAAAATGTAGCTTTGTATTTTCTACCATAAACAATTAAAATGTATTTGGTGTGGGAAATTAAGATTTTCCCTTGCCCCCTGATGAAACCTGGGACTCTGGCTGAGACTCTCCACAATCTTATCTTTCTGATTATTCTTTGATATTAAAATACCTTCAGTCACTTTTAATTATAAACACAGTCCTAATTTAGCAGTTCTAATTTTACAGTCCCAGAAAATAATCAGAACTGTGAACTAGTTTGAGCATTTGAATTTCTCCCCTCCCTATGGCCAGGGACACAGTGGGGAGAGTGCCTCCCTGTTTTCCTTTGTTCTGCATTTAGCATGTCCTTCTCTGTACTGCTCCATAACTACTTGGTTCTCACCTTATCAGATCATCAGGTTTAAGCTCAGGGTATCAGAAGTGGAGGGAAGGGTACGGCCTTCATGGCAGTGGGTACGTGTGATTTCTGACTTGGTCTTTCATGGTATTTCCTGGGTCCTTCGGAGGCCCCTCTCACCTCCACTCCTGCCACAACTCTGCATAGCTGTGATGCATCTCTTCCAGGTGAGTATTGTTCCTGTAGTCCTAGTTCTTCCTGCAATCCATGTCCCACAGAACCTTCCAGGCAGTCTTCACAGGCAGTCTTTACAATGGCTCTAGACTCTTTCCCATACATTTCTAAGCTTGAGTTGGGAGGGTTTACTTCGCAAATATCCTTTTCCTGCCTCACTGTCCCAGGGCAGTACCCATGTCTTCTGTTCTTGCTATCCTTTTGGCATGTTCCAGACAGCAACTATATGCTCTCTTAAATACCGGGAGTCAATCTCCAGCTACCTGATGAACCTCCTCAGAGCTCCTGTGAATGGACTTGAGGTAATGGGCAGGGGACTGGGGATCACAGCATGAAAGAAACACTTTCCAAAAGAGAAAGAGACACAAAACCAAACCCTTTCCACAAACTTTCTTTTTTTATTCACTGGATCTGATTCTGCCTTCTATCTCTGTCAGGAGTCCCCAAAAGAAAGGCCTCCTGCCATAAAACAATTTTCAAATGTTTATTTGGAAAGTTTTCATTTTGTTTTGTCATCTTACTTGCTTGAAACCTCTATTGTATCATTAGTCTTTGATATAAAATATGAGTGTGTATAACAGTTATAAATAAGATTTTTATATAGTACGTATTCTTCTTCACTTCCCTAAATATATATTATGATCATTTCCCCCATGTTAATAAATACTCTTCTTTCATAAAATTTTAATGACTGTAGATTATTCCTTTCTATGAATGCACTGCATTTTATATAAAA
The DNA here is from genome assembly GCF_017311325.1 of Ursus maritimus. Lineage (NCBI taxonomy): Eukaryota > Metazoa > Chordata > Mammalia > Carnivora > Ursidae > Ursus > Ursus maritimus. The sequence continues at coordinate 5,733,223 of NW_024426663.1, forward strand.
TGTCTCCTACTTTGGACAAACTGCCTATGATTATTTCTCCCCAATTTTTACTACTGTTAACAAAGTACTACTAACAAACTCTTCATGGAAACATTCATATTTATTTCCTTAGGATAAATTCTTAGAAAGAATTGCTGAGTCAAATGTATGCACATTTTTAAGAGTTTTAGTATATATTGCCAAATTGTCCTCTGGAAAGTTTGTCTCAGCAGCAGTGTATAAAAGTTCTTGTTTAATTTACACTTAGCAATAATGCATATGCAATTTCTTTAGTCTTTCTCAGTTGATGAATAAAAATTAAATCTGAGAATTCATTTTTATTACTAGTGTGTTTGAAACTATATATGTGTATATATACATGCATTAGACACTTTTATTTGATAGAAAATTGCTCATTTCTTTACCCATTTTTATTGGCACATTAATTTTTTATTTATTTCTGTTTAAATATTAAGGACATCAAAACTTTGGCTTTCCGTATCAGTCAGAATCCAGTAAAAAAACAGAAACCACACTGGCTATTTCAAACAGAGAGAATTTAATACCTGAAATAGGGTATAAAGTTTTGAACCTGTGAAGGAACCAAAAGAAGAGGGGAATGTTAGAGGAATTAAAAGGATGATAGGAAGGACACCTAGGTGGCTCAGTTGGGTGCTCGTCCACCTTCAGCTCAGGTCACGATCCTGGGGTCCTGGGATTGAGCCCTGCGTCAGGCTGCTCAGCAGGGAGCCTGGTTCTCCCTCTCCTTCCCACTTGTGCTCTCTTTCTCGGTATCTCTGTCTCATTCTCTCTCTCAAAAAAAAAAAAATTACAAAAATTTAAAAAAATTAAAAAAAAAAAAAAAAAAGGATGCTAGGATATTACCCTGAGATGAGAAAAGCACAAATGTCCCTGAGCAGGAGCCATGGGCCTGCACCTGCTGCTGCTTGGTTGTAGGTACAGCTGCAGCAGCTCCCTCTCCAAAGTGGCACTGACACTGCTGGGGAGAAACCTTCCGAGAGGGCATTCTTATTTGGGCTGGTGTTTCCATGGCTGCTAGAGGACAGGATTATCTCCCTGCCACTATCATCAGTGCCAAGGCCACCAACTGCTGCCACTTTCAGAGCCAGACAATGAAACATGCATCTTCCTTCTCCCTACCTTTTAATATCTATTCTCTATCTTTCACTGACAAAAGTTAATAAAAAACCAGCCTGTTACAGAGTCTGGGGAAATGAGTTTAAAGTGTCTGGCTGTAGAGGAACAAAGCAGAATACAGAAGGCAAGGACCAACGTGGGACAAAGAGACAAGTGACAAATAATTTGTATAATGTTTACCAATTATAGTATTTTTACAGGTTGTCATGCGCTTATCTTCTTGTGTTATAAAGTCATGTGAACACGCAGAAGTTTTGAATTTTATTGATTAAAAAATTTTATAATTTTCTTCTGTTCTCTACCATCGGTATTTTGATTAAATATATTCTATGTGTAATTACATAGGCAAGTATAAATATATATAAATCTTCCCTAATATAAGATTCAAATATGTTTATATATTTACATTTAAATTTTAATCCTTCTCAGTATTTATTTGTACATTCCTTCTTCCTATCTTCCTTCTATTTTATTATTTTTTTTCTGTAAGTGGTAAACTAATTGTTTAAGCATTCTTCATTCAATAATTAAATCTTTCTCCAACAATTATGAACTCTACCTCCAGAGAATTGGCTAATCTGCTTGCTCTAATTTCTCTCTTACAATTCTTTTACCACCTTCTAATCAAGCTTTGGCTGATCTTTCAATGCCATTAATTTTTTATCATAAACACAAACCCTATTTACCTTACTAAATTCAAGTTTCAGTTCTCAGTTCTCCTCTTACCTACTGCAACACCATTATTTGAAACACTGATTACTCCTTCTTCTTTTCTCTTGGCTCACCAGCTGTGCCTTCTCAGGCTCCTTGACTTCTTTATCTTTTTTTTTTTTTTTTTTTAGGTTTTTATTTATTTATTTGACAGAGAGAGAGACAGCCAGGGAGAGAGGGAACACAAGCAGGGGGAGTGGGAGAGGAAGAAGCAGGCTCCCAGAGGAAGAGCCCGACATGGGGCTCAATCCCAGAACTCCAGGATCACGTCCTGAGCCGAAGGCAGATGCTTAATGACTGAGCCACCCAGGCGCCCCATCCTTGACTTGTTTCTTATCTCCCGCACTTCTTGATGTTTGAGTTTCCTAGAGCTCAACTCTTTGACTTCTTCTCTTCTGTTTCTACATTTATCTCCTTGATGATTTTGTCCAGGCTTTGGTTTAAATACATCTACATAGAGATTTATAATTCCATTCCAGAACCTTCCCCAGTATTTCAAAATTATATATTCATATACCTATCTGATAGCATCATTTTCATATCTAAGGAACATCTCCAGTCTAATAAAATAAAACTAAAATACCTTATCTTTGGTCCTAAATAGGTTTTTCCTATAATCCTTCTAATCTCCATAAATAGTAATTACACTGGGTTGCTTAAGACTAATGCCTTGGATTCATCTTAGCTCCTTTAGTTCTCTGAGAGTACACATCTAGTCAGTGATAATATGCCATCAGTTTTCCACTCAAAATTTATCAAAAATTCATCACTTCCACTGCTACCATCCTAGTCAAAGCCACCAGCATCTTTTATTTGGATTATTTCAAAGGCCTCTTAATTGGTCTCCCTGATTTCATTATTTTCCTTCTACATTCAATTCTCAGCACAATAACCAAATCATTGCTTCTAATATACAGATTGAACCGTGTACTGCCTCTGTTCATAGCCATCTAGAAGAAGCTCATTCCAAGGAAAATCTCTAGAATCCTTATGATATTTCTCAAGAACATTCACTGTGTTACCACCCTGGTCTCACAGTCTAAAGTGCTGGCTTTCAATTCTTTCATTTTAGTCAAACTGGTCCACTTGCTTGTCTTCAAATCTGCCAATAGTCATCTGCCATAGTCATTTCAGGGACTTTCACTTTCCTTCTGTATGGAATAATCTTTCCCCACACATTCCTATTGCTCACTCCATCATCTTTCTCAGTTTTTCTCAAATTTTGCTAACTGAAGCTTAGGACTTTTTGACCATTTTATTTAAAACTGCCACCTTCTAGAAATGATTACATCTCTATGGTAAATTTTAAAGTTTGGCATTTCAAACACCCTTTTTAAGAAAACAACCTTTATTTTAGAATAATTTTAAATTTAGAGAACAATTGTAAAGATAGTGCACAGGGTTCCTACCCTACGCCCAGTTTACCTGTTCTTAACAGCATATGTTAGTATATTACCTTTGTTATAGTTAATGAATTATTCTTTATATATTATTATTAATTGAAGTCCACACTTCATTCAGATAAATTTAGTCTTTGTCTAATGTTGTTGTTTTTTTGTTTTTTGTTTTCTTTTTTTTTTTTTTTTTTTAAAGATTTTATTTATTTGACAGAGATAGAGACGGCCAGCAAGAGAGGGAACACAAGCAGGGGGAGTGGGAGAGGAAGAAGCAGGCTCACAGCGGAGGAGCCTGATGTGGGGCTCGATCCCACAACGCCGGGATCACGCCCTGAGCTGAAGGCAGACGCTTAACCGCTATGCCACCCAGGCGCCCCTGTTTTCTTTTGTTTTTGATCCAAGAATCCCTCCAGGATACCACATTACATTTAGTCATCTTGTCTCCTTTGGCTCTTCTTGACTATAAAAGTTACTCAGACTTTTTTGCTTTTGATGACTGCAGTGAACTGAATGTTTATACCCCTGCATAATTCATACATTGAAATCCTAACCCCCAATTTGATAATATTAGGAGGTGGGACCTACCGGAGGTGATTAGGTCATGAGAGTACAGCCCTCATGAATGAGATTAGTGCCCTCATGAAAAGACCTGAGAGAGATCCCTCACCCTCTCTGCTTCTGAGAAGATAGCAGTCTATGAATCAGGGCATGGGCTCTACCAGACACCAGGTCTGATGGCATTTTGATCTTGTACTTCTCAGCCTCCAGAACTGCGAGAAATTTCTGTTGTTTATAGACTATCTGGTAGTATTTTTTTTTTTTTTTTTTTTTTTACAGCAGACAGGAGGGACGAAGACAACAAACTTGACAGTTTTCAGGGGTACTAGTCAGATATTTTGTAGATTTCATCTTTATTTTTTCTGATTTTCTGATTTCTTTTTAAGATTAAATTTAGGGTTTATAGGTTTTTGGAAAGAATGACGCAGAGGGAAAGTGCCCTTTTCATAATATCATATCAAGGGAACAAATTATCAACATGACTTATCACTGCCGTTAATCTTGATCACCTGGCTCAGGTAGTGTTTGTTAGGTTTCTCCAGTGTAAAGACCCCCCCCCCCCATACTATATACTTTGGAATGAAGTAACTCTATGCAGTTCACATTTAAGAAGCAGAGAGTTATGCTCATTCCATTTATTTGAGGGTGGGAGTATATATATAAATGGTTTGAAATTCTTTTGCATGGGAAATTTGCTTATTCTCTCCCACTTATTTATTTATTCAATCATTTTTATATAAAGATGAATGTATGAATATTTATTTTATACTATTTTACTTTGTTGCTCAAATTGTAGTTAGAGCCATTGGGAGTTTTTCCATTGGTTCCTGCTTTGTTTTGATATATGACATGTATGTGTTTTTATTTATTTATTGACTTATTTTTTTGAGCACTAGTTTTCTGACATTGAAAGATGTTCTAGACTCATCTTGTATATTCCTGCCATAGGCCTGGAACAGCCATTTATCCAAGGGAAGCCTACTTTCTTTAATCCAATAATGGTTTTTAAAACCAAGATCTGGTCACTTGGACTCAAATATCATTCACTCATTCATTCATTCGTTCATTCAATCATCCATCAATCTTTTCTTGTGCACTCCTGTCTAAACATCCCAGATGAATGTTAACATTATCACCTCAAAAATTTTAAAAATCTATTAAATTTTTCATTATAATTACATATAATATGTATATATTGACTTGAGTTATATTGATGTATTTATAATACTGAGTAATTTCCTTCAGGATCAAAATTTGTCTCTATTTACTGAAGTCCTCTTTGCTGTCCTTTAGAAACTTTTCTTTCATATTCACTCTGATTTTTCCTTGTTAAGTTTGCTCTCATTTAAATAAAAAACAAAACTATTGCTATTGTGAATGAGTTTTTTGTTCCATTTATATAACTGGTCATTGTTCTTATATGTTTTTCATAAATGAAACCTTGCTAAACTTATATATTTTAATAGCCTTTCAGGTTATTCATGAATAAAGAATGATAATGTTGTAAACTATTTTAGCTTTAATCTCATGCTTTCTAATACTTACAGTTATCATTTCTTGATAGTGATAAAACTTCCAAGAAATATTCACTATAATAGTGAGATTCGTTTTTTCTTATTTGTGTTTCAATTTTACTAAAAAGAAGATACTAAAATGAAAGCATACTCTGATTTGGTAATAGAATCTTATCAGTTATGGTAAAAAAAATAGGACTTATACAGTGATGGACACTTCAGATATAATTCTGATAATATGTTATCAATTTTAAGAAATCACCTAGAAGAGGAAATGTCAAAATGCCATAGGACCTACTCCAGGTAAATTGATATCACAAAAACGTTACCACAGCCATTACAATTCTAAACCACATGTCAGTTTTCATCAGGATGTTACTAATGTAACTATATATTTCTTTATATTTAAAACTAACTATGTGTAATCATTAGGTTTATAGCTTTCTCTTTAATATAAAAGGGTACCTATTCTTTCCAATGTGGGTATCATAAAATACAGCAATAAAGCTAATTAAAGGTATCAGACAAGTTTACCACAGATTTAAAATGGAATCATATCATTTTTGATAATAGTTTTCCTAAAAATACAGTTAAGTGAACACCTGCTTACAACAATTTTAAATTTGTTTTCCTTTACTTTGACTGCTATTAGTAGATATATTTCTTCAAAAAAGATTACTAAATATTTTGTTTTTATTTAAAAAATGCACTTGTATTCTTCATTTGCTTGTTTTTCCTTAAAACAGAGGCAATTAAAGGGCTGATGATCCTAGAGATTATTATGGAAGATGTCTATTCTTTTCCAGAGATATTATAGCTCTTAATGGTTTAACATGCAGAAAAATGGATAGCATCAATAATATACACTGGAATGAAAGCTACTAGTTATTGTTGACTTGCTCATTATGATATTGAATAATAATCCTTAGTTTGTAATTATCACATGACAAAAGGAGGATTTATCAATAACATTCATTTATGCTTAATGGAAATGTTGAACCTTGGGAGAAGAGAAATCTGAAGTAGGGCTGGAAAGGAATTTTTTTTTAATTGTTCATTTTTTTGACAATACAGACTTAAGTCTACTTCATTTGACAAAATACAATATCCATTCATGATAAAAACCCTCAACAAAGTAGGTTTAGAGGGAACATACCTCAACATAATAAAGACCATATATGAAACCCACAGTTACTATCAATCTCACCGTGGAAAAAAATGAGATCTTTTCCTTGTTTCCAGAAACAAGACAGGGATACCCACTCTCACCACTGTTAAATATTTAACATAGTACTGGAAGTCCTAGCCACAGCAATCGGACAACAAAAAGAAATCAAAGGCATCCAAATCAGCAAGAAAGAAATAAAATTTTCACTATTTGCAGATGATGTGATACCCTATATAGAAAACCCTAAAGAGACCACCAAAAAACTGTTAGAACAGATACACAAATTCAGTAAAATCAAAGCATACAAAATCAACATATAAAAATCTGTTGCATTTCTATACACCAATAATGAAGCAGCAGAAAGCGAAATTAAGGAATTTTTTTAAAAAATGTATTTATTTATTTGAGAGAGAGAGAGCATGAGCAGGGGAAGGGGCAGAAGGGAGTGAGAAGCAGACTCCCCACTGAGCAGGGAGCCAGATGTGGAGCTCAATCCCAGGGCCCCAGGAGCATGACCTGAGCTGAAGGCCGATGCTTAACCCATTGAACCACCCAGGCGCCCTGAGAAACGAAGGAATTAATTCCATTTACAATGGCACCAAAAACAATAAGATACCTAGGAATAACAAAATTAAAAGGCAAGTTTCAGAATGAGAAAAGATATTTGCAAATGACCTTTCTGATAAAGGGTTAGTATCCAAAATCTATAAAGAATTTATAGAACTCAGCACCCAAAAAATGAATAATCCAATTGAAAAATGGGAAGACGACATGAATACACATTTTTTTTCCAAAGAAGACATCCAGATGTCCAACAGACATGTGAAAAGATGCTTAACATCACTCATCATCAGAGAACTGCAAATCAAAACTACAATGAGGTATCACCTCACACCTATCAGAATGGCTAAAATCAACAACATAAAGAAACAACGGGTATTGATGAGGATACGGAAAAAGGGGAACCCTCTTGCATTGTTGGTGGGAATGCAAACTGGAGCAGCCACTCTGGAAAACAGTATGAAGTTTTTGCAAAATGGTAACAATAGAACTACTCTATAATCCAGCAATTGCACTACTAGGTATTTACACAAAGAATATAAAATACTAATCTAAAGGGATACATGCCCCCTAATGTTTATAGCAGCATTATCTACAATCACCAAATCATGGAAACAGCACAAGTTTCCATTGACTGATGAATGGATATAAAGAAGTGGTATATATAAACATAAATACATATATGCACACACACACACACAACACACACACACACACACACACTGGAATATTACCCACTAAAAAGAAAGAAAACAAGATGAAATCAGAGAGGAGACAAAACATTAGAGACTCTTAATCATAGGAAACAAACAGGGTTGCTGGAGGGAGGTGAATGGGGGGATGGGGTAAGTGGGTGATGGACATTAAGGAGGGCACATGATGTAATGAGCACTGAGTATTATATAAGACTGATGAATCGCTGAACTCTACCTCTGAAACTAATAATATACTATATGTTAATTAACTGAATTTAAATAAAAAAGAATGAAATCTTGCCATTTGCAATGATACGGATAAAACTAGAGAGTATTATGCTAAGCAAAATAAGTTAGTCCGAGAAAGACAAACACCATATGACTTCACTCATATGTGGAATTTAAGAAACAAAACAAACAAGCAAAGGGAAAGAAAAAAGAGAGAGAGGCAAACCAAGAAACAGAGTCTTAATTATAGAGAACAAACATGGTTACCAGAGGAAAGGTGGGTAGAGGGATGGGGGAAACAGGTGAAGGGGATTAAGAGTTCACTTGCTGTGAGGGGCGCCTGGGTGGCACAGCGGTTAAACGTCTGCCTTCCGCTCAGGGTGTGATCCCGGCGTTATGGGATCGAGTCCCACATCAGGCTCCTCTGCTATGAGCCTGCTTCTTCCTCTCCTACTCCCCCTGCTTGTGTTCCCTCTCTCGCTGGCTGTCTCTATCTCTGTCAAATAAATAAAATCTTAAAAAAAAAAAAAAAAAAAGAGTTCACTCGCTGTGATGAGCACTGCATGATGTATGGAAGTGCCGAATCACTTTATTGTGTACACCCGAAACTAATATTACACTGTACATTAACTAACTAGAATTTAAATTTAAAAAATTACGTTCTTCTTAATTCTACCTTTAATGCTAATCCTTGAATAAACTTTAAAAGCTCATCTACTCTTACTGTAACAAAGACTATTTTAAAACTTGTATATACACTGTGATATATTCAATAGGAAGGCTTATTGGTAATATTAATACCAAAAAGTATATGTAGTCAAAAGAATATTCTTGAAACTCCATCATTTCTGCATTTCATCAAAAATTAAAAACTCATCCTTATGTTAACAATTCCCCATCAACCTAAGGATTATCAGGAGCCAAGATATATTCAGGGAGAAGTTTATTTCTTTATGGACACAGTAACTCTGTCACCTCTCCAAAAATTATCCATTGCATTTTTGTCTGAAGCTAGTGTGTCATTGGGGGATTTGTTCAGGTTGTCTTAATCTCTCCAGGCAATGAAGGGGAGATGTGAGTAATGAAAAGTTATGCTGTAAACCAGAGGTTGGCAAACTTTTCTATAAAGGGCTAGAATATAAATATTTTAGGCTTTATAGGCCATACCATCTTTGTCACAAGTACTGAACTCGGCCATTGTAGCTTGAAAGAAGGCATAGACACTACATAAAGAATAACTGTAACTATCTTCATCAAAACATTATTTTTAGGTTCTGAAATTTGAATTTCATATAATTCTCATGGGTCATGAAATATTCTGCTTCTGAGTTTTTTTAAACCTTTTAAAAATGTAAAAACCATTCTCAGCTTACAGGCTATACATAAAAATGAGACAAGATGAATTTGTTTTCTTAGCCATTTGCTTCCGTTGACCACTGTTGGCTGACCACTGATAGAAACTGATGAACACTGTCTCTGAGAGTAGAATTTACCCAATAATTGAGCAATTGATGGTAACAGACCATCATGTCTTTCAAGGGATACTAAAATCTGGTTCTGTGCAAGTGTCACCATTTTGACCTTCCAAGAACTTTTTTCTGCCTTCACTTGGAAATAATTTTAGAGACTGTGGATTAGATCAGAGCAACAGAGGCATTATTTCTAGAATTCTGAACAAAATGTGTTACTTTTGTGTTGGTAAGGAAAGAAACCCTAATATGTAACAAGGATATCTCTTTTTTTTTTTTTCTTCCCTCACTTGGGATCACTTGTCTACCTCAGAAGGTACAAAGAGCATTTCTTTGAGCAGATGAGGTAAATATATATAAATTTCAATAAAAAGGAAGGTACAATATAGTTCAAGGTGACATGTCCAAGTATGTCCTCCATCTCTCTGCCTAAATTGTATGTCATTAAAGCTTTACCTCAAAAGCAATTTGAGGTAAGCTGGAAGAAGACTAGTTTTGGGAAGCTAGAGAGCCACATGAAAGCATCAGAGCACACCAACTTTGAGGTATGTATGAATATGATAGAGAGAGGAAGAAGACATAGAAAGACACACTGAATTTAAAACTTTCACATACAGATTCCTTAAAAATATTCTAGATGAACACAATCTTCTATATACAGTTGACCTTTGAAGAACATGGATTTGAACTGTGCAGGTCCACTCAGACGTGGATTTTTTACAGCACAGTACTGTAAATATATTTCTGTTTAGAATTTTCTTTGTAAGATTTTCTTTACTCTAGCTTACTTTATTGTAAGAATACAATGTACAATACATGTAAGATAAAAATATGTGCTATTTGTTATCAGTAAGGCTTCTGGGCAACAGTAAGCTAATAGTACTTAACTTTGGGGGGAGTCAAAAGTTATGCACAGATTTTCAACTACATGGGGGTCAATGCCCCTAAATCCTGCATTCAAGGGTCAACTGTATAGTTAAAGTAGAACATTTAGGACAGAATGAAATCTACTGATGGTCAGTCTTCTCTTTTGGTCTTTGAGGAATGCATAATTTGAAAGCTTAAACTTAAAAAGAAAAAGTGAGTTACTTATTTCAGCTGGAAAAAAGACCAGGATGATGAGCAGAAACACAAAATTTGTTTTGAATAACTTAAAAGTTATTAAAAGCTTTCTACACATATGATATATTGACCCAAAGCACTGATAAGACCTTCTAGTAATTGAAAATAAACTATCTTATTGAAAGTTATAAATTATCTATAAATTTTAAAATGCAAATTGTTTATCTAGCATTGGTCATTGTAAAGGAGGAAAGATTTAGATATTGGCAAGAGATTATGCTGTTATGTTTATTCTATCTCAGATTTACAGCATGAAATATACATCCTGAATATTCAGGCACAATGCATGTAGCATAATCAAGTAAAATATGAACTATTTCCCACTGGTAAAGAATTATTTTACAGATTTGATATAGTTTTGACTTGTTTAACATATGCCTGGGGTTTATGTTGAGTATTTTTAATGTATTTGAATAATATGTATTTTACTGTGCATATACATTGAATAAAATCAATAACATGTCTAAAATGTATAGAGCCATGCAAAATCCATGACTCAATATAATTGACCTGAAAATAATAATTCCACATTTATCTCCCAAGCTGGTCATCAGAGGACAGGATAAAAATGTCTATGGAAATGTTTTAATCAGTGTGCATTCTCCACCCAAAATTGTGGTTGGATAAAGTCCAGAATGAGTTTCTTTGTCTTCCTCATATTTATCAAATGCTGAAGTAGAATAAAAGAGCAAAAAAAATGACTTGTCATAAATGGAAAATCTTAAAATTAACTATTTTTGTCATTCTGAGTTTTTTCTAAGACCTCACATTTGGCTACAGAAAAGCAAGGTGGTTTCCATCTTTTCAAAACACAATGCAATACGTTGTTCATTGGAACAGTTGGCCTGCCAAAATTCCTTGGCAAAGGGAAGCCTCTGGCCAGCTAACTGTGATGTAATAAATGATCTGACCAGATTGTCAATGAATTGAGATCTGAAGTTACAGCAGCTCTGGGGATGGAGAAATTAGTTATTTCTCTTCAACTCTTGCCCCTACAAATATGAAAACTCTGAAAAGTGTACCACAAATCTCTGGAGAATTAATACTGTAGCAAGTAGTGGTGTGTTTCTCATTTGTCTAATATTATGAATCATTTATTTATTTACAAGGGAATTTTCATTATTAAACATTTATTATATCTGATTTTAAATATAACAGATGTTCAATTGGAAAATATGGCAAAGTTTAAAGAAAAAAATAACAGCCATCAATAATTTCACTACCCACACATATCCATTGTTAAAATTTGATAAACAGCTGTTTTTTTCTCTGCATTTATAGATTACATTATATGTTGTATGTGTTACTTTGTATTCTACTTTTAATAGCATCATATTGTAGCATAAGCAATTTACAAAGACATAAAAAACATCCTCATGAATACTACTTAAAGATTTCTAAGTATTCAATCATTAACAATTCTTGGTCATTTAATGTATCTACATACCAGTATCTTTACACTTCAATATAAACTGTTTTAATATCTAGATTTGCTCACAAACATTGTTTGAGTTTTCCACATTTATATTCTAAGATAACATAAACTATAATTCTGATATGTATGTTAAGTTGTCGCCATTTTTAGTTTTTGTAGTTGCTGCCCTGGTAAATTTATTTTTAAGAAGTTTAGAACTCTATATCAGGAATAAATTTTGATGATCTCCACTGAGAATCTGCATAGAACCAACAGGGGCTCAGCCAACATATGAGGCATCTGAGTTTGTTTTGTGCTCTTTATGACATCTGTTTAGTGTGGACTTCCTCTGCTTGAGTATGGTTGTTTCATATACTCTCTTTAGTAGAATGCTCTTCAGTTCTACTTTGTCTTGCATAAGAAAAGTTATTTAGATAAATTAAATTGTATAAATGTCTAGTAACTTTTGGATGGTATTCTGTAAAGATGTGATATGAGCTAACCACACCTCCTTCTACCGCTGTCATACTGTCTTCAATCATATGCTATATTTTTAACCCCAGTCCCTAGTTCTCAGTTTTCCATAATTTTCAAACATCTCTCTAGAACTCTAATCTAGGACAAACATAAATTTATTAATTCATTCAACAAAAGTTTAATAAATACCTAACAAATGACTCAAATTGGTAGACAATGAGAATACAGCAGTGCACATGACATCAAAACCTCTTCTCTCATGGAGTTGTTAACATGTAGGGAGGGAAGGGAGAAGACATTAGATCAACAAAAATATACACTGAACAAACCAGACAGTGTCAAGTACTATGCTATTAAGTAAAATGAGGAGAACTGATAAAGTTGACAAGATGGCTACTTAAGATTGTATGTTCAGAGAAGACACCAATGAAATGGTGACATTTAGTCTGAGATCCCTGTATCATAAAGAAGCAGCCTTCTGAAGACCAGAAGGACCAGTGTTTCAGATAGAAGAAACAGTTAGTGTAAAATTTTTAAGGTAGGGAGTAGCCTGCTATGTTCAAGGAGCATAAAGAGTTTTGTATGACAAGCTTGGTAAATTAGGGAACAAATATGGAAAATAGATAATAGAGGAAAAAGAGGGATCAGATATATGAATATATAAGCTACATTGAGAATTTAGATTTCATTCCATTTGTATGAAGAATCCATTGGAAGGTTGAAACAGATCAATCATTAAATGAGAGCTAGCAATACAATTTTGTTTTCTTCATTATGGATGGCTTATAGGAACTTAAGAGTAGAGACAGGGGATTAAAAGGTACAAACTTCCAATTATAAAATAAGTCATGAGGATGAAGAGTACAGCACAGGGAATATAGTCAATAATATTGCAATAACTTTATGTGGTGACACACGATAACTACCTTTCTCATGATAAGCATTTCATATTGTACAAAATCATGAAATCACTATGTTGGTGCACAAGAAACTAATATGCCAACTATAATTAAAAATTTTGAAAAATCATACAAAGCACAAACAAAAAGTAGAAAAAGGGAGACTATTTACCAGTTGTAGTAGGCAACAAACAAAAAAGAGGATGGAGGGTGGCTTAGACTTGTGTTCCAACAGTGGGGATGGAGAGAAAAAGACAGATATGAGACATGTATTTGAAGACAGAAGATGAACTAATGGATTCAACCTAGAAGGAGGACGTTTTTTTGGCCAAAAGTATTGGTGATTTGTGTGCTTTTTTTTATGGAATGGAAAAGACTAAGGGTAGAGCAGGTTTGGAGAGATAAATCAAAGAGTCTGCTTTGGACATTCTAACTTCTAGATGCCAATATGCTATCCAAATGGAGATGTTGAGGGAGCTTCATAAATAACTCTGGAAAACTGAGGACAGTAAGTACAGGAAATACTGGACTTTGGAATTATCTTCTGACAAATAACATCTGAATACATGAAGTAAGATATGTTATCTACTGCAATCAGACATAGTTCTAATTATTCCTCTAACCCCCAGTTTATGCCTCTGTGTTTTGTTTGTTCAGTATTTACACAGACAACACATCCAACTCCTTATCTTCAGATACGTGGCTGTTTCAATACCAGTGATCTTTACCTTATCTTACTTTGTCAGTTATTCTCACAGGTTCTGCAAGAATCCTGAACCTTGGCCCAGGCATGACTCATCATTTCAAAACTCATACACTTCTGACCTTCCTCCATTACTACCAAGCAAGATCCCAGCTCAATCTCAAATCTACTCTCTGTGCTCCTATGAAATGCCAGCTAAATACTACTGCTGTAAAAACGCTTCAACTTAGGTTTAAAGTTTCCCTCTCCTGTGTTTCAGAGATACTTTTTAATGGATCATTTAGGATAACTGTGGCTATAAGTAACAACAACAAAAAAAAACACCTTGAAATAAAATGTCAGAAATGAAAATTGTTAAAATTTTAATCATTATGACCCTGGAGGGAGGAGCTTCTTGGAATTGGTTCAACAGCCCATTGATACCACAGTCAACATTCTTAATTTCTTTTGCACTTTGTCCATGGCTATAGAGAACAGCTCTGTCTCCAAGCTTTGCATAAGCATTCAAGGCAGGACGATGTGGGGAAGGAAAAGAGGCTGCACCAGCTATCCTTCTCTCTGAATCCTAGAGCAGAAGCTTTCTCTCCATCTCTACTTGACTTTTTAGCATTGGAAAATTATTTTCCCTACTATTTTTCAAAGCAAACACCTCCACAGTAGTTCTTGATTCCATCCTCTCCACTATCATTTTTCTCCATCATCATTCCTCTCCTCTTCCTCGGCCACCATTAAATTTCAAGCTTCTATTTCTCTCCTCACTTTTCCTCTAAATTTGGCCGATTGCATATAGCTAGGTGACTTATAATAAAAATGCCCTTCCATTGACCTTTCATCCTTCATAACTATAATCACGGTCTCTCTGACTCATGCTCCAGTCAATTCTCAGCTGACTGTGGTCTTTTCTCTCCCTCACCATTTCAAAACTACTGTCCTTTCAAAGGTCCTTGATGACCTCTAGAACGTCAAGAGCAAGATCTTGTTTTACTGCCTTTCAACTAATTCAACCCTGTTAATTAGTGTTTATCTTAGAAGTGTTTACTTAAAAATGTTATGAATTCCATATAAATATTGTCTCTCAAGTGTCTGAATGCTTCTGCAATTATTCATTGATGGCCTTCTTTGCAGGTTTCTCTCTAGCATATCAGTATACTCCCAAATTTTAAATTTGGTTTATTGGTATTTATTTCCTCTGAATACCTGCCAAATGTGATCTGAACCACTGTCATCGTTTCCACAAAATATAAAAGGTAGCTGACTGAACACTGGCATTTCCATTCTGATATTTTTCCTGATAGCTTATATGACACTTATCTGCATAACACCTTATTTAAATGTGCCACCACCAAATTCATCATGTCCAAAATTAATATAAGATATTTCCATCCTTTGCCTCTATATTCCTCTGGTCACCCCAAAAAAGAAAACTGGCAAGCATATTGGTTACCTCATTACAGTGCAACCCACAATGCTATCACCAGTATGATTCCTAAATATTTCCTCTCACTTATTGATACCTACCTACATCCATTTTAAAGTCAGGCTTCATTCAATTCTTACCTGTACTATTTCAAAAACACCCTAATAAGGAAGGTCATGTGGCTTCAGCCCATCCCTCACACTAAAACTATCTACCACATCTAGAGCTGAAAATCCTTCCATTGTCCTCTATCACTCATATAATACTTCACTGTTCCCCATTATTCACAGGATAATACACAAGAGGCATTTCACGGCAGTGAAAAATAACTCTGCTCTAGTCTCTCTGAAACCTGATTCTTATGTGACTATAAAGCTTCATCTCTCTTCGCTGCTTTTCTCATGCTTTGTATATTGTAGAGTGTGTAGAGCTGCTGGAACACACTGCAATGTCCTACAACTCTTACCTCTCCTCTCACTTCTCTGTCCTCTGAGACTATCTTTCCTAGCTTGCTGTCTTGATCCATTTAATTACTGCCAATTCTTGAAAATTTAGTTTGGTACTACTTCTTTCAGATACTTCATACCTGGCTCTTATTTCTCTCCAAATTTTTAGGTTTCTCCAGTTTCTGTATCACCCTCCCTCCAGAAATATCAAAGTAATTTCTCCCAAATGTTATGATCTTTTCAATTCTAGACTTTTGCATAAACTCTTCAGTCTGGTATTTCCTCTCCTCTCCCTTTACCTTACCCTCTTAGCTTCCAACAGCTATGTCTAGCACATTTCCATCTTTACCATAGATATTACTTATTTCCGGAAGTCTTCCTGAGCATCTAAGTGTTGATTTGATCCCTTTAATGTGGTGTCATAGCATGATAACAATATCAAACACATGTAGTATTTAACATGTGCCATTCTTTTAAGTACTTTGCATATATTATAGTATTTAAAAATCACAATAATGTTGTAAGTTAAGCATGGTTATTATCCACACTTTAGAGATGAGGTAAATGAGGTATTGGGACATTAATTAATTTATCCCATGTTGAACATTAGCAAGTGAAAGAAAGAGACAGACTTTGCACCTAGGCAAGCTGTCTTTACTCATGCTGTACTATAATTCTCCATGCATCTTCTATCATACATATCATTTGCTTACTTGCTATTATCATTCACCAGCATATAAACTCTGTGAAAACGTACTCATTATTAAATCCCTACCATTTATCCAAAATCTTCTGAACATATTTGATGCTCAAAAAAATATCTGATAAATGACAGAAACATAACTATGGGTTTCTCTTCTGTGTTCTCATAGCACTGTGGGAATATCTATGCTTTTGCTGAATCTGCACCATTATTTACTTATAGCCCTCTTGGCCTTATTGAATTGTTAAACCCCTCTAGGACAGAAAACTTTACTTATCCATCAGTGTGTCCCAGGTGAAGCACAGGTGCTCAATAAATGTTTGTTGAACAAATCTGTAAATAATACCAGTGGAAGAAATGCATTTAAGTTTTTTTGGATAGATCTCAACAGTCCCCTTCTATCTGTATGTCTATGTGGCTGTAGGAAAATACTTCTTGTATAATACTCATGTTATTCATCTATTTTTGAGACCTCTTTCTCTTCTATTATAAATGAGGATGATTCTGAAATAAATCTTTCTCCCTAGATTCCTAAAATGTTTATGAATCTTAATTCTCTTCAAGTATTACATGACTATCCAAAAACACAGCAAAATACGTTTTAATAGTCCTCTAAGTGTTCAATACTATATTGCCACAAGGAGTTAAAAAGAAGCAGGAGATGTATTTCTTGCCCACAAGGACAATATAATACAGAAATTAGCTCCAGCTTAAATAAATCTCTGCAAACATAAATGATAGAGACATGCATATGTTCCTATTGACATGGCAAGATACACACAGGTGCAAGCATATCTGGAAGTGAATGGAGCCAGGTGGATTTAGTCTGACAGGTTTTCTAAGAATTGAGTCAAGTGGAAACTTGAAGGAGGGTTATGTGGTTTTATGCATTTAAGAAAGGTGTGTGACCCAGAAAGGGCAGTGAAAACATACTATAACAGCTCATGGAGAATAATTTGAAATATTTTCATTTTTTAAAGTATTTATAACAAGTCATAAGGTTGTATATAATAGCTTGACCTCCTACTCAGAGATGAACTCATAAAAGTCCTCTTTCTTTGACAAATAGTCCAGGCATGGGCTTAATTTTTATTTTTTATTGCCCCAGTGTGCTTGTATTTCCACATATCCTCAGCAGAATCCCACATATCTTTCTACCTCTGCTCCTTGAGATTTCTTCCCTTTTTTTTAATCCTCTTTCTTATTTTAACAGTATTTTTTTGGCTTTTTATTCCATGGAGAGCAACTTCAGGAACTTTCAGCAATCACCTCCTGCATTTCCAGTACCTTATTAGTTCATCTCACTTAAAAACTTTCTTGAAGCAAGGAAGTAGGTCTCAGTGCTTTGCATCATAACTATTTTGACATCTAATATTAAATTAAATAAGTATGGATATTTTATAATGTGAAATATATATATATATATATATATATTCACTGTATTTTCACATAATAATTGGACTAATTTTAAGTGCTCATCATACAGCATAATATGTGTTACATGCTAGAAAGGAATAATTTGGATGAGAAAAGATGATTAATTTCAAAATAAGGTAACTATTTTTAACAGAATTTTTTATGTGAATCTTTCCCAGGGGCCATTATGAACTTGATTTGAATAAGCCAAAATTTCCCTTAAAGAAACCCCAATTTCCTACTTTGTTGAGAAGTTTCACTTACATAGTCTTCTCGTAAAGCATTATCCTCAACCTGAGTGTGATGGTGAAGTGGTATTGCCTAACATTAACAATATCCTTTTATCGGAGTTGAAACCTTGAAACTTTATCTCCAGTGCATGCCTTTACATATAGCAGTCCATAAGAAATGGAATAAAGTCTAGACAGCCTGCAGGTATAAAACGAAGAGGAAACAAAGTCCCCCTGTTGTGCTTTCACCTGGCCTTTCTTTGCATACACTTGGTGTTATAACATCTAATCTAGATTTTACTCCTTCCCCTTTGTCATAAGAGGATCAAATCTGGATTCATTCTCTGGTACATTGCTTATCAGGAAAAGACAGAATTATATAAAGTAATCCAAGCATCGTTCTCCTTTCTAGAAAAGGAAATTCCAGCTGCAACTCTAATTCATTTGATTCATTTTGATTTCCTTATTCTTAACCATCATTTTCTTGTTTTCCATGCAGAAACTGTACAGTGAATAAGGAACAATAGCATGTATGTGCAGCTAGGATTGGGCAGTATTTCTTCCATTTATTCCTGGGAGAGAGACATTTTACTGCCCAACCAGAAAAAGTGAGGAATCAGATCTATTTGCAGCTATATTGCTACAGTAGTTAATATGGGGGAAAGAAAGGAAGAAATCTTGGCCCTCTGTATAAATAACAAGTAATAATATAAAAGCTAACATTTATTGAATGTGCCAAATGCCATTTTAACTAGAGGCTTTACTTGTGTTACCTCTTTATATGTGGCATATATTTCATCAAGTGGTCCTCATCTATGCTTTGCAGACAAAGAAACCGAGGCTTTGTAAGTTTCAGTAACGCTCAGCTATTGAGCAGGAGAGCTAGATTTGAGTTTATGTCCATCTGGCTCCATAATGTCTATTCCTAAACAGCATGCTACATCATTCCACATTTAATCCCCCAAATCTCAAAAGAACTTTACTATTACGCATTGTTTAAATTATGTGTTCTACTAAGTTCTCCATAATTAAAGTGAAATTTAATAACTTTTGAAACATAATTTAAGGGTGAAACAGCAAATGGGATAAGCCATATTTTAGGATGTTTCATGTTCAAAAGGATTTTTTAACTTGTAAAAAAATTTTATATACTTTTTACTGAAATTTCTTGTAATATATCTCTACCAGTCTCCTTAATAGCCTCCTCAGCAAATCTCATTATTCCACTTTGGGTCTCTCCTTGGCTTACCTGTGATTTTTCTCTCTTTATTCTTTTAATCTGCCGTTTTTGTCCATCCTCTCTCCATCATCTAAAAATGTATTTAAATATTTTGGCTTCTTATGGTATTCTTCCCAGGAAAGGGTTTATTTCCTTTTCCATATTTTTGAAGGGTCTTAGAGGGTGAAAGAAATACATATTTGCTCAGCCTAATAATATCTTGAAATAGAGGCTTTCTCTATTTAACTTTTTAGAAGACAATGATTAAATAATTATGACAAGTATATTGGATGCTTAATATCAGTAGTGAATGATTCAATCACTTAATTCCACTCTTTATTTTTATTTTTGGGTTTCTATATTTTCTCACTCAAAAAGGAAAATTAAATTTTATTACATTAACTAAACTAATTTGAACTGTTTCCCTCCCTGCCTCAGGCCTCTTTGCAGGATTTATGATTGGGTAGAATATGTATTACAATCAACAGGGGTGGAAATACAAATATGAGTAAAAATACTATTAAAAATTATTTAAGATATTCTTGAAAAGAACATGTATGACTACAGGAATTTGTAGCTTATACAGAGTTAGGTGAAGACTGATTTTTATATTAAGATTGAACAATCCAAATGATAGCTTTATAAATCCACTGTTAGAGCTAATTTCATGATTAATTTAAAAATATTAGTGGGGGCACCTGGATGGCTCATTTGGTTAAATGTCCAACTCTTGATTTTGGCTCAGGTCATCATCTCAGGGTTGTGAGATCAAACCCTGCATCAGGCTCTGTGCTGGGTGGGTAGCCTCCTTAAGATTCTCTCTCTCTCTCTCTCTCCCTCTCCCCCCCGTCTGCCCCTCCCCCACCCTATCTTTCTCGCTCTAAAAAAAAATTAGTGGGAATAATTCTTATATAATTTCACATAACCGATGGCCAAGTGAATTTATTATCAACTGCTTTTCAGTTATTAATGCCATATACCTCTGCTTAAGTAATGCTATTTTCTATTATATTTTCTGAGATTTGAAATATTCCTGTATCTGAGGATGGCTATATAAATGTAGCATGTCTGTGTCCTATGGGTAGGTACACCATTTCTATGTTTTTGTGTTACAGTTTATTTATTTTTGCTTCGAACTTTTAAAATTGTTTATTTTTATTTAAATTCCAGTTAGTTAACATACAGTGTTAGTTATATTAGTTTCAGGTGTATAATATAGTGATTCAACACTTCTATATATCACCCAAGGCTCTTCATGCAAGTGTCCTCCTTAATCCCCATCACCTATTTCACCCATCCTCCTACCCACCTCCCCTCTCATAACCATCAGTTTGTTCTCAATAATTAAAACTAGGTTTCTTGGCTTGTCTCTCTCTTTTTCTCGATCTATTTGCAGCTATATTGCTACAGTAGTTAATATGGGGGAAAGAAAGGAAGAAATCTTGGCCCTCTGTATAAATAACAAGTAATAATATAAAAGCTAACATTTATTGAATGTGCCAAATGCCATTTTAACTAGAGGCTTTACTTGTGTTACCTCTTTATATGTGGCATATATTTCATCAAGTGGTCCTCATCTATGCTTTGCAGACAAAGAAACCGAGGCTTTGTAAGTTTCAGTAACGCTCAGCTATTGAGCAGGAGAGCTAGATTTGAGTTTATGTCCATCTGGCTCCATAATGTCTATTCCTAAACAGCATGCTACATCATTCCACATTTAATCCCCCAAATCTCAAAAGAACTTTACTATTACGCATTGTTTAAATTATGTGTTCTACTAAGTTCTCCATAATTAAAGTGAAATTTAATAACTTTTGAAACATAATTTAAGGGTGAAACAGCAAATGGGATAAGCCATATTTTAGGATGTTTCATGTTCAAAAGGATTTTTTAACTTGTAAAAAAATTTTATATACTTTTTACTGAAATTTCTTGTAATATATCTCTACCAGTCTCCTTAATAGCCTCCTCAGCAAATCTCATTATTCCACTTTGGGTCTCTCCTTGGCTTACCTGTGATTTTTCTCTCTTTATTCTTTTAATCTGCCGTTTTTGTCCATCCTCTCTCCATCATCTAAAAATGTATTTAAATATTTTGGCTTCTTATGGTATTCTTCCCAGGAAAGGGTTTATTTCCTTTTCCATATTTTTGAAGGGTCTTAGAGGGTGAAAGAAATACATATTTGCTCAGCCTAATAATATCTTGAAATAGAGGCTTTCTCTATTTAACTTTTTAGAAGACAATGATTAAATAATTATGACAAGTATATTGGATGCTTAATATCAGTAGTGAATGATTCAATCACTTAATTCCACTCTTTATTTTTATTTTTGGGTTTCTATATTTTCTCACTCAAAAAGGAAAATTAAATTTTATTACATTAACTAAACTAATTTGAACTGTTTCCCTCCCTGCCTCAGGCCTCTTTGCAGGATTTATGATTGGGTAGAATATGTATTACAATCAACAGGGGTGGAAATACAAATATGAGTAAAAATACTATTAAAAATTATTTAAGATATTCTTGAAAAGAACATGTATGACTACAGGAATTTGTAGCTTATACAGAGTTAGGTGAAGACTGATTTTTATATTAAGATTGAACAATCCAAATGATAGCTTTATAAATCCACTGTTAGAGCTAATTTCATGATTAATTTAAAAATATTAGTGGGGGCACCTGGATGGCTCATTTGGTTAAATGTCCAACTCTTGATTTTGGCTCAGGTCATCATCTCAGGGTTGTGAGATCAAACCCTGCATCAGGCTCTGTGCTGGGTGGGTAGCCTCCTTAAGATTCTCTCTCTCTCTCTCTCTCCCTCTCCCCCCCGTCTGCCCCTCCCCCACCCTATCTTTCTCGCTCTAAAAAAAAATTAGTGGGAATAATTCTTATATAATTTCACATAACCGATGGCCAAGTGAATTTATTATCAACTGCTTTTCAGTTATTAATGCCATATACCTCTGCTTAAGTAATGCTATTTTCTATTATATTTTCTGAGATTTGAAATATTCCTGTATCTGAGGATGGCTATATAAATGTAGCATGTCTGTGTCCTATGGGTAGGTACACCATTTCTATGTTTTTGTGTTACAGTTTATTTATTTTTGCTTCGAACTTTTAAAATTGTTTATTTTTATTTAAATTCCAGTTAGTTAACATACAGTGTTAGTTATATTAGTTTCAGGTGTATAATATAGTGATTCAACACTTCTATATATCACCCAAGGCTCTTCATGCAAGTGTCCTCCTTAATCCCCATCACCTATTTCACCCATCCTCCTACCCACCTCCCCTCTCATAACCATCAGTTTGTTCTCAATAATTAAAACTAGGTTTCTTGGCTTGTCTCTCTCTTTTTCTCCTTTGTTCACTTGTTTTGTTTCTTAAATTCCACATGAGTGAAATCATATGATATTTATCTTTCTCTGACTGACTTATTTCACTTGGCATTACACTTTTTAGCTCCACCCATGTTGTTGCTCTATGGTCAGTTTGTATGTGAATTAAATCATTAAATCATGGTCCAGGTCCACTGACATACTCTCAGACTTCTGAGGTTACCTCACAGCCTTAGGAGTGTTCCTTTCTCTTGTATCACTCTCAAATAAAAGTGCAAACATGACTTTTCCTTAATTTTCCTTCATATAAATAAGGTTATAAGTTTTAGTAAGAATTCCTAAAAAGGATCAAACCAACAGACATACATACAACTCGCTACTGTTTGTAGTCAGAGATGTTTGCACAGTTTTCAGACAGTACCCTATTCTTGTGAGTAGTTCACCATCTTGATGTAGAAGATTAATTTGTTAAAGATTAATGAAGAGTGAAACTCCTTCCCTCCTCAACACCTGCTTCTCCTTCTTACTAGACAAGTAGAAGGGTAGAAATGGGACATATATCACTCAAACCAGCCACTATTTTATTTACTTATTTCTAAATTGTAGCTGCTTATGTAACTGATATTGACCTTTTTTGTTTTTTTGTTTGTTTGCATATTTAATTTCCTCTCAGCATTTGGAGTCTCTGAAGTCTGCATGAGACCTCTGCAGGCCTCTTCATGATATAATATCCTTATTTGAGAGATCCTGCTTGGACACAACCTCATTCACACTTCCTTAGCTCTTACCCATGGGCACATGCTGCTGGGATTTCCTCACCCAGCAAATTCTTGTATGAAGCACATGCAGGATAGCTCCAGCACAGCTACTTTTCCAGGTGCCCACTTCAACCATGGTAAACCCATACACATCTTTATCCTATTCTTGAAACGGCCATCTCTCTTTGCTCTTATTATGAAAAAGGGACAGTTCAGCAAGTGCACAATTTATGTAGATGTCAAGGAGAGAAGAGAATGATGTGCTAGATTCCTCTTCTTCCTACAGTGCCCTTGTCTCTTTCTTCCCTTTACAACCTCTCCTCACAAACACTTCTCTAAGGGACAAGTCCGAAGACCCATTCCCTTTCTTGGTCTGTTGGAGAGTGGTAGTAGATTAATGGCTGCAGGACCATTCTGACATCCTCTAAGCTTTAGTAAAGATGGCTAGGCTCAAATGTTTATGGGTTACAAGTTGAGTTTCTCAGCACCTATTATTTTCTGGTTTTGGTACAATCCTAAAAAACTTTAACATAAGTGGTTGAAATACGTCTGATCACTCTCCAAATATTTAAATGGGTCTCTGATATTCTCTTCATATTACAATTACTGTCATGTTTCCATCCTGTTCATTTTCAACCTTAAATGCATCAATTTTCTGTAGCTTAAGGTCAGTGAGTTTGTATATGTTATTCCTACTCAGCCATAATTTTTTGAGATTTTACTATGATGAAATTATTTCCTTTTTTTTTTTCATAGGTGCTCTATTATTGCCTTTCCTGAGACAGTTAGTGTTCAAGAAAAAGAATATTAAGTGAAATATTTTTCCTTTTTTGTGCACCATATATTCCCTGAAGTCGAGAAATTAGGCATCACCTTGCAAATACAGCCTTCATTATATTTTTAATTTTTCTAAAAATATTGATGATTTAGCTTGTGAGATTCCCTATCTAAATTCTATTTCAGTATGATTTTTCACAATGATATTCACAAATGGAGAACTGCCCAAGTAATCATTTCCAAAGCACTGTAATCTCAAACTAACTTTGAAAAGAGATATGCTCAAATTAAGAGAGAAAGAAAATTTTCACAGAGGAAGGTGGGCTATGTAAAATCACGTGAAATTTTTATTATAGTTTTATGTCTTTTTAGTAAAATATTTTAAATAAAATGACTAGAACATAATATAGTAAAAGAAAGAGCAATTTGTGTAAGAGATCATACATTATCACATGGGAAAAACAGTATATAACACATTTCACATATAATATAGGCATGTGGTGTTTTGTTAGAATTGCTAAAGCAACAGAGTTCTGACTTTGTTTTACTTGTTTGATTCAGCTGAGCTATCAATGTGTGTTCTCTCTCTCTCTGAACATTGTAAGGTTTTGCTTTTGCTCACTAATCATTATACCTCCCACTTGCTAGAATTTGAATCAGTAGAATTTCTTCTCTATATGGATTTAAAAAGTGAATCTTGATTTCAATAAATGCTTTGTAGAACCAAGATTTTCTAGAGTATGCCTATGTTAAATACAGGGCAACTTTACAATTGATCCTCATTCTTGTAAAGCTTAGAAGTTATTGAGAATGCATTAAAGATAGACAACTCATAATTAAAAGATGCTCTTCTACTGAAAATAACTATTACTGAGTCTTTAAGAAAAACTCGAGTATCCATCCAGTCATTATGACAGTATAGGTATTAGTGGTATAAAACAGGGAAATCATATACAATTATATTTAATTTTAGCATATTATTTTTCTTTCTTGGACTTGCTACATAGAGTCAAATATGAAAAAAAGTGTGAGAATCTGAAGAATCTGAAAAATCATGTTGACCTAGGAGCACCTGGCATTTTGTGTTCTAATTCTGAGATTCTTTCTGTTATTTTTACCTAAGAAACTGAGAATTACGTGTGGATTATAAAAAAATCACACAATATGATTTACTGTATCTTTTAAGGTTAGTGACAATAATAAAATCATAAGTTGTACATGAATAACCTTGTGAACAGTATTTCATATCCACTATTGATTTCATCTTTATATTATTAATATTGCTAATGATAGCTATCATTTTCCAAGTATTTACTTGGTTTTAGACAATTTAGAGAGAAAAATTTAGGACATTTTCTTTTTAGGAAATTGTTTTAAGGAAGTTTTCAGGAAAAAGCCATAATAACCATGAGGCACAGATATTGTATTCTACCTTGTTCCTGCACTTCTACAAAGCAGTATGATTGAGACTCTAAACTACATTTTACTGACTCTGCCCAATATACTACGTATTTCCTACCACGGTTTCTGAGAAGGCAGTAAAATAATTATCACCAGTCATTCAGTAAGTGATACTCCATGGTTAGGAAGATCTCACAGGCTTTGGATAAATAATCTAACTTAGTACAAGCTATACTTATTTGCCCTCATGCCAATATTGCCCTTCTTTAATTATGCAGATAGTAGACATGAGGTTAGATATTACTCAGACTGAAAACCCCAAATCAGTTTGGTATAAGAAAAATATATATAAATAATAGAGGACAAATATATCTACTTGCAAATGTGCAGAATTTCGAAGGGAAGTCAAGTCATATAGGAAGGAGTATATTCATTCACCTCAAGATTTGTTAATAAATTGTGATAAACAATAACATCCCGAATAGTTGCACTCTTCATTTTTTAATTCATTTTCCTTTTCTCATATTTTAAGGAATACCACCTTAGAACTACCAAAGTTGTTTCTTTAACTTTTTAGAAAATCTCTTTACAGTATAAGCATCAATTACTCATGCAGCTGCTTGAAAGAACTATGGACAACCAAACAAAACCCACTTACTTCCCACTTGCTCTTAATGGCTTATAACATAGTATAATGATATTGTGTTCATTTCCTTTCTTTTCCACTTCATTATACAACAACTCCATTCTTTTCACACAATAAGAAACATAATACTATACTCTGCCTTTTTCCCTTTAGAAAGCTAGCAAAATATAAATGTTATCATCATCAAAAAAAGAATTGTCTTAAGAAAAAAAATCTTTTACATCTTCTGTGACAACAATGATAAAAAAAAAATCAATGAAGTTACAACCATTAAAGAGAATTTTCCCTGCTACTTTTGGTTCTTGTTAGAAGGAATAAAGACACACCCCATAGCACAATTTAGAATGCATTCTGATTTTTTTTTCATTCTGATATTCTGTACTTAAAAACATACATCTTGTTTTCCCTACTGATCTTTCATATTGTACAATAAGAAGATATAACATACTGAATTCAGCCTGATGTCAAGAGCCTGAAATCAGGAAAGCAGAGACATGAAGCTATTAAGATATAAAACATGTAATCCTAACAATGTTCTTTACTTGAATGCATTCTTGCAGGGATTTTCCAATACATCTGCCTTTGCTCATTGAGCTTCACAGGAGTAGTAGTATGGAGTGGAAAGAGTTATGGGCCAAGAGCTTGAAACCCTGGGTTAAGTTCAAGCTTAACCATACATTCATTCAAAACTTTTTGAGGGGAATAATTGTGCAATTCCCATTTCCTCATGTAGAATTTGGCATAAGGACTAAATAAATATTTGTTGAATGAATAAACACATGAGCTCAGACAAACTGTTAATGTTCTCTGAGTCACAGATTCCTCACTTGAAAAATGGAAATAATAACATCCTAACTGTGATGGCAATAAGAAACTATATGTGTTTGATTTGTATGTGTATGTACATGGAAATATTCTGTAGTTTGTATAAGCTATAAAGTATGTGCAAATGTAAAAAACATTATTTTTTATTAATATTAGAATCCTTGTTGAAGACACTGAGTGACAAAAATGAGCATTTTATGATACTCACTATGATAGACATCATAAAGCCATAAATCCAAAGTAAAGTTCATAAATACAAAGTAAGAATGCTACTATGCTTCTAGTGTGTGATAAACCTTCCTGACTAAAATAGTACACATCTGTTCCCTGAGAGGCAACTTGAATACTATTTAATGCTGTCAATAGGATATTCAAGAGAAGAATTTAATGTTTTACATGTCAAACAAAGATGTTCCTCCCTTGGTGCATTACCATTAAATATTGGCATCAATCAGAAATTCAGTTAAGAGTTTAAATTTGGATTATTTTTAAAGTTAAAAAACTCACAGTGATTGGTAGAGACAAGCCAACGATGAGGCATAGGAGCAGTCCATCTGTGGTGTAGGCAAGCCATGAGGTAAATTGTCTGTAGAGAATTTAAAAGCAATAATAAAGTTTGACTAAAGTTAGTATGCTTTTTATTAACACCACACCTTAAGTCAATGATAAAATTTTCCTTCCAGAAAAAATTTTGTGTTGTTCTAAGTTCTAATCAATTGCTACAGTTACTACTGAGTTTTAATAATATATATGTAAGCTTCAAATTAGCTCATTTGTGTTATTTATCCTCTAGTAAACACTGTATTCTACATTGAATTTAATTTAACTCTCAGTTTTACAGCTGGGCTTGATACATGCATTTGTTTCCAGAATGAGTTCATAAAGATTTGGAATCATTTGAGATCTCTCCAAGCACAGTTCAAGCCTCACTTTAAACAACAAAGTAGAAATAAATAATGATAGTCCAGTGAATATAAAATGGCAGAACAAAACTCGAATTGATCATCTGGATTTTCTTCTGAGTTTAAAATATTGGGAGCTATTAGAATAGGTCCTGGGCTGCCTGGGTGGCTCAGTTGGTTAAGTGACCGACTCTTGATTTTGGCTCAGGTCATGATCTCAGGGTCCATGGTTTCGAGCCTCGTGGAACCTGCGCTCAGCTAGGAGTCTGCTTGAGGATTCTCATTCTCTCTGTCTCATATAAAGAAATAAATCTTAAAAAAAAATTGATCCTAAAGAAACAACAATGTAGAGGAATAGTGCACTTTCTGGGATTTATTGTAAAACGGGATTTTTATCATTATATGCCAAACTTTTCCTTATATTTTAGATATTTTTTAGATGAAGTATACCCATTGTATTATGTGAAAGAATTTTTTTTTGAAATTAAAATTAATGAAAAGTGTTTGTCAATTAACTATGATCAGAATTAGAGTTACAAATCTGGTTATAATGCCTATTGGCCATAAATATTTAAGAAGATAATCCTGATAAAGTCATTGACAAATCTGCAGATTAAGACTTGCAAACAGAAAATTTAAAGTGACTGTAATTTATTACAGCTGTAGACCCATGTATGTGTAAGATACTTTCCCATTCTTTAAAAGATATAGTAATAACTAAAAAACTACTAACCCACCACATTATTCCCTATTTTATACTGTAATAATTCCAAATTTGTATTCTTTAACATTATTTACTGACATAATCAACT
>NW_024426663.1:5762180-5937504 GCF_017311325.1 Ursus maritimus
TATAATGTTTAATAAAATAAAACCTTTACTGTCTGTGTTCTTTCTGGCTATTATTTTTATATGTTTCATTTCATGATTATGGCTTGATAATAATCTACTCAGGGTTCACCTATGCTAGCTATGTCGCTGATGATGATTCCTGTCCCACAAATTGTCAGATGAAGGAAAGAATGCTGTTAAAGCTGGGTATGTGACTTTTCAAACCATATGGAAGCAATGAGTTGTTTTTAATAGTAAATAGATTCAGTTCTAAATTGAGCTTGATATGGTAGAAAGGGAAAATTTTAAAGTTCTCTTCTGTGTTTGTACATACAAGTGTGTAAAGTAGGGATGACAGTGAGATAGCTAGAAAGGATAATGTTCCCCTGATCTCAGTTTGGAATTTCTGATCATTAAAAGATGCTATTAGGAGCATAAAAAATGTAAGCCACAGAGTGGAGGAGGATATTTGTAATACATGTAAACCACAAAGGATTCATAGCCAATATGTATGAGGTATCCTTATAAATCAATAGAAAAGAAGGAAACACAAATGAGAAAAAGTTTGAACAGGACATCCAAATGGCTAACATATACCTAAACAAATGTCCAATGCCATCAATATAAAGGGAATATAAATTAAAACCACTATGTGATATCATTACAAACTCACTACCTTAAATTAAAAGAAATTATAACAGACTGACAATACCTATTGTTGGCAAAAATGCAGAACAGCTAGAACGCTCACATACACTGGTAGTAAGTGTAAATTGGTACAACTCTTTGGAAAACAATTTGGTATCTACTGAACTTGATCATATGCATACCCTGTAACTCAGCAATTCCTAATAAGAATGACCTAGCAGCTTCATTCATGATAACTGAAAACTGTAAACAACCCAGTTATTCATCAACATTAGAATACATGAATTACCTGTGGTGTATTAGAACTGAATGTTATATAGCAATGAAAATGAATAAACTACCACTACATGCGTTAAGAGGTAATCTCACAAATATCACTTCTATGGAATACACAAAGCATATATGTATATGTAAAGAACTCCTACGAAATTTACATTAAGTTCAAAACTGGTCAAAACTAATATGTAGAATTAGAAATCATGATAGTATTTAATTTGGAGTGAAGTACTGGTGAGTGGGAGGGATGTCAGGGAGGAATTTTGGCGTGCTAATAATATTCAATGTGTTAAAGTTTTTCATAGCCATGTTACACTTCAAAAAAGTATTTAATTTAACTATAATATATTGCATTTTACTGTAATTTCAATAACACAGCAAATAAACAAGAATTCCACTTGCATAGCAGAGCCACATATTGTATCTCCAATCTATAATCATACTAAACATAAATTGACCTTATAGCAACCCTTGTTGTAATGCACTGGTACAGACTTTTATATTTTATCAAAAAGCTTTTGAATATAAAGGTCATTAATAAGCCATTTAGATAAAATTGAATTTTGAAATTGTTAGTGGGAAAAAATCTATTACATTTGTTTCTTACATGGTGATTTAGTATCTCATTCACATCTTAATCATTATCTCACATAGAATTACTAGATTGCCTAGTGGAATTACCAGTTAAAGAGATGTAAAGAATACATGTGCTACATTATTCTTCACATTTCCTTTATGAGTTTTCACAGATGTCTTGAAATGTACATTAGGGACAATTGCTTGCCAAACACATGATTAATGCTTTTAAATCAAGAACCCACTGAGGTTATATCATACCTGCACTATTTTGTTGTTTTCTAATTAGATATATACTACTATTTGATATAAACCAATTTTATTTCTTTTTAAGAATACACAAAAAGGCAAATTCTCTGAGTAAAAAATCCCTGAATCTTCTTCAAAGGCAAAGAATAAGGAAATGGTAGTAATATAGTATAATGGCAAGAGGTATAAATGTCTGCGTTTTTGACTTATTTAAGTTTTGTAGGGTGTTTAATATCCATTGGAGTCAACGTTATCATGATTACAAACTATTCATCAAATATGAAATTACTATAAGCTACCAGTGACTTAAATCGTAAGTCCCCACACCAACACTGTTTGAATAAACATACTTACAAATTTATCTACATTTAATAAAAAATTTAAAACAGAGAAAAAAGTTTACTAACCAAAACAGTGAAATTCTAAAAGGCTTGACAGACAACTTAAGGTTAATAAATTGTGCCCTTTTATAAAACAAGAGATTTTCAAGACAATGCCTATATGATACTATTAGTTCTTATATCATTTAACTAAAAATAATAGAAATAACCATCCAGAGCAGTGACTTTCTAAATATGTCATGCTGACTTCTAGTATCTCTTTCGGTATAACATTCAGGGGTTTTGTTCCTATGTTCTTTTTCCATGCCTCCTTTCTCTTCTTGAATGTAGTTAAGCTAATTTTCTGTTGTTACCTTACAGATGAATATTAAATTGTATTATTAACTCCAGAAAGAATCTATAAAGTTGAAAATTCATAGAACTCAGGATTTCATTCCTTGTTCTATTATTATCTATATGGCTTTCAGCTGCATCATATGTGAGTTGATAGGGTTTGAGGGCCTCTGTTATGTCCAACATTGCTTCTGAGGTAAGGTGTATGCTTCAAGTTATAAGATTCAGAAGATCTCTTTATTCAATAGCTCTGCAATTCTCCTGCTACTGGGTATCACCACCTTTCACTGAACACTGGCTAACTATGAAGGCAGCAATCTGGGTTTTTGACTTAATGGATGTGTAAGCCATTTAGTCCAATAAAGAACATGTTCCTTTTGATTTGCCTTCCATGATGCCTTTTACCTTTGTAACAAAATGTTCTGTAGGGCCTTAATTATTAATGTTTCTTTTTGGAACTGGAGAAACATCATATGAAAGTCATCAACTCACCTTCAGAAAACACTTCAAAACATCACTCCAATCACTGTGATTAAAAATGTAATAAGAAAAGGCCTTGTGTTTATTTGTAAGTTATACATTAACATTTTCAGTATCAATATGTAAAAGCCAAGTGAAATTATTGTTGATTTCAGAAAAAGATGAATTTTCATGGAAAAAAATTTTGTCAAGAAAAGGCAGAAAAGATAATTTGCTTTGATGCCAAATCAAAGTATCACAATGCTTGCTCTTCTCATTCTATCACCCCTGCGGTCATGGAAAGACAGCATTTAAAAAATGTATCTACCAGCTACTACTAGAGAAGTATGATTGGGTAAAAAGTTCATTTTCTTCCACAGTATGTAATCTTGTAATGAAAGATAATTTACTTCAACCATGTCCTTAGAAAGAAACATTTATATATACCACTGGTTTAGTTGTAGGTTTCTATTAAGGAAGAACATCCTGCAATACAAAAAGCAATTATAAAAAGTCCTGAATCTTTTAGAGTTTTCAATATTGTTATTTTCATGAATTAGATTCCATCTCTTGAAAAAGTGTATCAATCTATCAATTATATAATGATGAAATAATATTTGTAATTATTATTTTTAGATTTATTTATCTGAGAGACAGAGAGAGCACTTGGGGATAGGAGCAGAGGGAGAGGAAGAAAGAGAGAAGCAGAGCCTGATGCAGGGCTTGATCTCTGGACCCAGAGATCATGACCTGAGCTGAAATCAGGAGTCAGATGCTCAACTGACTGAGCCACCCAGGCGCCCCTGTAATTGTTATTTTTATAGATCATTTTTCTTAATGCCAGTATAAAAAGATTAATATATTAAAAAACTTGCTTTTAAAAACATTTCAAATTTAAAAATTTTTAGAAATCTAACCAATTTAAGTATGCCTCATAAAATTCTAAAATTTCAAAATATGCTTGGGACACAAAAAATTTGGCTTTAACTGGATTACCCAAAATAATGAAGTATTGACTTATTATTCCTGGTGAAAATTGGGGTATTATTAGCAAAAAATTCCCATTAGAAAGTTAGTAAATATTTCTATTTATTTCTTCATTTTTTTTCTTTTTTCCTTCCTAAATACAAGCTCATAATCAGGTGCTTCTTGCCTGGAAATTGTTTACTATTGGGAAATGAAAAGTATGTCTTTTTACCCTAACATTTACTGGTAGGAAAGTAAAAGACCATGGTGTTGTAGGCAAAATGGTTAGATCTGATACTCGGATATACTTTAAGAAAAAGTATGAAGAGTGACTCTGGTCGGTGTGATATTAAATAGATTGAACATGTTGATTTTGTATGTTTATGTTTTTGATGATATTTATTTAATTTTTAGGTTTAAGTCAATGAACTTATAATGAACTGGATTTTTAAAAAACTTCATCTGAATAGACAGATGATAGATAGATAGATAGATTGATAAGAAGAAATGGATTTTTAAAAACACAACCACAGTGGCACCTAGGTGGTTCAGTTGGTTGAGTGTCAGACTCTTGATTTTGGCTAAGGTCATCATCTCAGGTTTGTGAGATCGAGCCCCGCCCACTCCCCTCAAGCTCTGTGCTCAATGGTCAGAGTCTATTTAAGTTCTCTCTCTCTCCTTCTACTCCTTACCCCCCCAACTTTCATGCATGTGCACGCTCTCTCAAAAAAAAAATCACAAAATAAATAAATAAATAAAAACAATCACAAGATATTATTGGATATGAAAATTACTATTTTCTTAGTATCACCAAATATACAGATTAAAAAATAACTTGGATATAAATGAGATAAATATGTTTCTTAGGTCTCTTAATTACTTATTTTAAATAATTAATATTTAATTATATATTTCCATATTACCTCTTTTTCACCCTTTGTAATTTATTTGTTGAAAAAAATTGAGTAACTTGATTCAAAGAATTTCCCAAAGCATGGATTTTCCTGATACCAGCCTATCATTTTACATGTTTCTTTGTATTTTATAATTCCTGAAAATTGACAGGTAAGTATTGAGGCTTGATCTGATTTGTGGTGAGAGACTTCATACACAGTAACGTCTAACTTTTTTTAATACAACATAAGCTAGAGTTTGGGGAATTTATTGTTGACCATTATGATTACATACATTGTCCTTATTCCTGAGTGCATATTGTTACCCTGAGTGCTAATGAAGTTTCTTCCTGATGAGAATAACTATAAAATATCCTGTGGTGGAAAATCTGGGGAAGACAAAAGTCCCCCTCACTCTGGGGCTGATGTTTGGATTGGGATTGTAAGGTGATGAGATACCTGACATTTCACTGGGGAGACCTGAGCATAGCTTTGACCAATGAGATCTGTTGAACACTGGGTCCTAATTAGCAGTGCTAAGGTACTCTTTACATTTTCTATTATCCTCAATCCTAGAGTAAAGATTGATTTATCTTGCCCTGTAATAAGCTTTTAGAAATTAAGGATGAACCTTTGCCAACTCAGTGCGAAGTAGTATTCACGCAAAGTACAAACGTTCTTTCAGTCCCCAAATATTAGTAACTTTCAGAGTACTCAAATGAACTAGGCACTGTGTTAGGAACTTAAGGTATAAAAATTTGTGAAAAAAGACACGATTCTTATTTTTATGATATTATGGTCAAATGAAGAAGACAGATAATAATAATCAAATAATTCTCCTAATTAATACATGACTAATAACCGAAAGAGTGCTTTGAAGGGAAAGAACACTATTTAATAATATCATAAAGTGAAGGAACCAAATCTCAAGATGTAGCAAAAGATAATGAAGACAGTATAGGGCCAGGCATATTTTGGAGGTGATAAATAGCCACCAGGATTTGTTAATGAAACATACAAATATTTCTCAACTGAATCTGAGGGCGGATACTAGTTGAGGGAGGAAATCCTATTAGTTGAGGGAGGATAGCCTATTTCTGAAAAGAATTCTGAGGGTCTCTGAGATGTAGTCCTCATGCTCTTTTTATTAGACATTGAATAAAAGGATTATCTCTGAAAGTAAGCGAGGTATGGGCTTTTTGGTTTCTATCTCAAAACTGATTGTAAAAAAGAAGCCTTCTCATCCCTCTTGGTTGTCTTGATGGTCCACATTGGAAATATCAGGTAAACAGAGAAATATACCTCTTCACAAAAGGCTTTGACTTCTGGATAGGTCCAAACATAGCTTTAACTGCTGTTTGTAATACAAACTAAATGGTTTGGTGATTATATTAACCATACCAGTATCAGGCTGACTAACTTGCTTTGTCTAGAAATACAGAGAAATTTCTTATAAGCCACATGTAAAGTAACCATGAAGAACCATGTGCAAAACTATGAACACAAGCTGAACAGATTTAAAAATACAATTTTCTCTACACCATGAAGTATTTCTCTACTTCAGCAATTCTTTATGTGAGAGAGAGAACGACCAAAGACACTTTAATATAAAGGAACCACAAATTTTTTTTGGTTATAAATGGGAAACAGAAGAAATAAGAAGACAGAATATAGGAAATAATTTATGGAGAAAAAGAAAACAAAAGAACAATTTTTCCTTGGAAATTTTTGCAGTCTGATACCTGCCTTGCTCACAGAGAAGATAAGTAGTGACAGATGTGGCTTTGTTATAGAAAGAGCTTAATGTCAAGCAGCTGAGCAGCTATACTTCTTAAAGAAAATTAATCCTGAGCTGTCTTAATTGGACTCCTTTCCTCTCCTCTTTCCTCCTTAAATTTCCATCTGGAGTTTTCAGTAAATGATAGCAGTCTTGATGGGATCTAGTGGTCTGAGTGATTTTATATTCCCAGTCTTCCTGCTGGTAGTGTTCATAAACGCTTTTTGTAAGTACCAGTGCCCGGGGTGGGATGACTTATCTTAAAACACGGCCATTTATTTCATTAAAAGCTGACTAGGACTGATACATTATCATTTTTGTATGTATTCTCCTTTTGTTAGTATATCTTTTCTTTCCTGTCATACTTCTCTCCAGGAGTAACAGGTTATATAATGATATTATTAGTTGGGATAATTTCTAGAAAATAAAATTACCATTGTTATGTATTATATATTTAACCATGAAATTCTGAAATTCCTGTAATATGAAGGCACCATTATTTGAGGGTGATAGGCAGTGTTGCCCTTTTCCTGGATAGAGCTATTATATAAAAACCTTCTTAAAATATTCATAATAAAGACCCTATTAAACTGACAAGAACCAAATTAAAGCCCTCTGGATAAGATATTTAGAAGGGTGACATCTTCTATATAGGCAAAGCATAGGTATTTAATCTTACTATCCCATGAGTATTCTCCAAGTGACATTGGAGATACCACTGGATAATGATACTAATGAAGTAAAGGAGGAAGATAGTGACTTTTATACTAGGGTCCACTCCAGGCTAGTGCGCTACTGCAGGGGCCACACCAGGCTAGTGATTCCATTAATGTCTCCCTGTTCTGGAATGACCCACCTTGCACGTTCTAGTGAAATGTTTCCTCATCTCTGTGGTCTTGTCTGGTTCTGCAGGTTTAATACTTCACTAGTGTGGCTTCCCATTTTCCTATCCATCAACTATTTACAAAATGGTGAAAATTCCTCATGGCATTCTAGATCAGTGCTGTCCAAGAGAAATATTATTTATGACACACTAGTAATTCTAAACTTTCTAGTAACCACATTAACAAAAGTAAAAACAGTGAAATAAATTTTAACATTTGCTATAACCTAATATAGAAACATTATTTCAGCACATAATCAATGTAGAAATCATTCTTCTCATCATACTAAAGTTCCCAAATGTGGTTTATATTTAACACTTACAGCACATCTTAATTTGAACTAGCCACACTTCAAATGTGCAATTGCCACATGTGCCCAGTGGCTACCATATTGCAGAGCACAGCTTTAGATACTAGCAGCAGGTTTGATTATTTCTCTCCTTTATGTGGCCACAGGCCTAGATCAAGCACTTAAGTACCTTACCAAGAATGCTCTCCATTTGTGCACACTGAGAAACTTAGAAATGAGATGACCATGTCCCCATCTTAGAAAGTCAAATATCACCCTTTCTTTTAAAGTTCATTCCATCTTGGATCAACTTTACATGAGTCTCTGAGTCAATTCATAAACAAGGCATCTGAAGCTTCACTCTCAGTCTTGTTTCATTCCACATCTAGGTATTAGGCTTGAGCAATCCTTCCTCTTAGAACTTTTAAATGTCAAAATGTTGACAAAGCCCTCAAGATGTCCTTGTTATGTACTAGGCAGAAATAAGCCTAGGAAATCAGTAGGAAAGAGAAGAGAATTCCAAAAAGTGAGGCTGAGAATCATATAATCCATACACCATGTCCATAGGCAATTAGTATGCTCATCATAAAAAACAAACACATAATCATTATTGTTCATATAGACATAGATTTGAATCCTCCCTCTATCATCTGTTTCTGTTCCTAACATCTTCATGATAGAAACTCCCTTTCCTCTCATATAGGAATAATGACAGTACTTGATATTAAGAATTGTAATTATAACCATACATTGAATACTTGCTTTGGATCAGATTCTTTGCTATGGACTTCACAACAGTTAGCTATTTATTAAATGGATAAATTTCATTAAATGAGGTAATATTACACTGTAATGCTGCTAAGTTATATAAGCTTATCAATATAATCACTACAATAAAAATATAATAATCATTGCTTTATTATTTTCTGGTCTGACCTTAATTTTTTAATCAATGATAACATCTCAATTTTCATCATAGAAAGAAAACCTCTAATGACAAAACAATGTATATTATTTATAACATGAATCCCCAGGGTACAGTTTGTTAATTGCCTGTAAACCTTGGGTGCGCAGATGCTCAACAGATAATGAATGAATGACTGAGCCGAAAAGAAAGCATTTCTAAATTCAACAGTCATGGTGTAAAAAAGGAAGGGTATATAAATAATGCTTTCTATTCCATTTGGAGAGCTGAATTTACAAGACAGCCTCCAAAATTTGTTAAATCAAACCAAAGGAGTTGCACATTGTATAGTCATTGAAACAACTCAAATGTTTATTTAAATGGATGGGATCAGATTCACTGACAATGGGACAGATCTGATTCCTCATATTCCTCTTCTCCTCTCCCACTAAAACTAGGTCATGAGTGTGCCACCTAATTGATTAATGACTTCAACAGCTTGCCATACAAAGTGGCAAATCCTGTGGGTGAAGAACAGATCTATGTATAAGGGCTCTTCTATTTGCCAGCTTCCAAATTTGAAGATTCATTGAGGCTGCTTCCTTTTTTCCTCCAAATTATACAAAAAATTAGTTTTTGCATGTGCCATATACATGTAAGTTGAATATAAAATACACCAATTTCTGAGCAAATGTGGAATTAATGCCTTTTTGTATACACACTTCTAATTTAAATTCTAATTCAAAAGTACTCATTTTATAAAAGCCATCAAAATGTACTGACATATCAGCATTTCTGGAAAATTGGATATTCACGTGTAAAAGAATGAAACTGGACCCCATCTTAAATCACTCACAAAAATTAACTTGAAATAAAGACTTAAATGTAAGAACAGAAATTACAGAACTCTTAGAAGAAAAGAGGAAAAAAGTTTCGGGACATGGGTCTTGGCAACATTTTTTTGCAGATGAGACCTCAAGCACAAATAACAAGAGCGAAAATAAACAAGTGGGACTATATCAAACTAAAAAGCTTTTGCACAGGGAAAGAAATGATCAACAAAATGAAAGACAAGCTGCATAATTGGAAAAATATCTGCGAATCTACATCTGATAAGGGGTTAATATCCAAAATATATAAAGAACTCATACAACTCAACAGCAAAGAAAAAAAAAAAAAACCAAATAATCCAATTAAAAATGGGCAAAGGAACTGAATAGACATTTCTCCAAAGAAGATACGAATGGCCAAGAAATACTAAAAAGATGCTGAGTATCATTAATCAGTAGAAAAATACAAATGAAAACCAAAATGGGGTATTACCTGAGCCCTGTTAGCATGGCCATATCAAAAAGACAAATGCTAGTAAGGATGTAGAGAAAAGGGAAACTTCGGGGTGCCTGGGTGACTCAGTCGGTTAAGCATCTGCCTTAGGCTCAGGTCATAATCCCAGGATTCTGGGATAAAGCCCTGAGTCTGGATCTCTGCTCAGGAGGGAGTCTGTTTCTCCCTCTACCCCTCACCCTCACCCTGCTTGTGCACTCTCTCTCTTACATGTGCGTGCACTCTCTCTCAAATAAATAAATAAAATCTAAAAAAAAAAAAGGGGGCGGGGGAACTCTGTGCACTGTTGATGAGATTGTAAACTGGTACAGCCACTACAGAAAACAGAACTGAGTTTCCTTAAAAAATTAAAAATAGAACTACCATATAATCTACCAATTTCACTTCTGAGAATATATCCAAAGGAAACAAAAACACTATGTTGAAAAGATATCCACAACCCATATGTTGATAGCAGCATTATTTACAATAACCAGATATGAAAACAACTTAAGTGTCCATCCATGCATATATGGGTAAAGAAATTGTGAGATATACACGGATATACAATGGATATTATATAGTGATAAAAAATGGAAATCTGAAATTTGTGGTATGGATGGACTTTGAGCACATTAAGCTAAGTGAAGTAAAACAGACAAAGATACATAACTACTGTATGATCTCATTATATGTCAGATCTAAAAGGAAAACAAAACAAACAAGACAAAGCAAAAAAAAAAAAAAAAACTTAAAAAAGGAATGAAATGAAACGAAATACCAAACTAATAGAAAAAGAGATCAGATTTGTGGTTACCAGAGGCAGTGGCGGGGGGGTGGGTGGGTAGGTAAAACTGGAGGAAGGTGGTCAAAAGATACAAACTTCCAGTTGAAAGATAAATAAATACTAAGGATGTAATGTACAACAAGATAGCAATAGTTAACATTGCTGTATGATATTTTTGAAAGTTATTAAGAGAGTAGATCCTAAGAGTTCTTTTCAGGAAAAAAATTTTCTTTTTGTATCTATATAAGATGATGGATGTTAACTAAACATATTGCGGTATCCACTTCACAATGTATGTAAGTCAAATCATTGTACAGTACTCCTTAAAATTATACAGTCCTTTATGTCAATTATATCTCAATAAACCTAGGGGAAATTTTTAAAAAGATAATCATCATTTCTGTATTAAAGGCTATTTTTTTTTTTGATGTGGTGTTGCACGATTCATTGTTAGCATATAACACCCAGTGCTCCATGCAATACGTGCCCTCCTTAATACCCTTCACCAGGCTAGCCCATCCCCCTACCCCCAACCCCTCTAAAACCCTGTTTGTTTCCCAGAGTCCATAGTCTCTCGTGGTTCATTTTCCCCTCTGTTTACAACCCCCTTCATTTTTCCCTTCCCTGTCCTAATGATCTCCCTGCTATTCCTTATGTTCCACAAATGAGTGGAACCATGGTAATTGTCTTTCTCTGCTCGACTTATTTCACTTAGCATAATCTCCTCCAATCCCATCCATGTTGATGCAAATGTTGGTAATCATTCTTTCTGATGGCTTACTAATAGTCCACTGTATATATGGACCACATCTTCTTTATCCATTAGTCTGTTGAAGGGCATCTTGGCTCCTTCCACAGTTTGGCTGTTGTGGACAATGCTGCTATGA
Organism: Ursus maritimus; assembly: GCF_017311325.1. Taxonomy (NCBI): domain Eukaryota; kingdom Metazoa; phylum Chordata; class Mammalia; order Carnivora; family Ursidae; genus Ursus; species Ursus maritimus. The sequence goes on from NW_024426663.1 coordinate 5,773,752, forward strand.
ATATTGGGATGCATATGGCCCTTCTCTGCACTATGTCTGTATCTTTGGGATAAACACCCAGTAGTGCAATTGCTAGGTCATAGGGTAGCTCTATTTTTAACTTTTTGAGGAACCTCCACACTGTTTTCCAAAGCACCTGTACCAACATGCATTCCCACCAACAGTATAACAGGGTTCCTGTTTCTGCACATTCTCTCCAACATTTGTTCTTTCTTGCCTTGTCAATTTTTGCCATTCTAACTGGTGTAAGGTGGTATCTCAATGTAGTTTTGATTTGAATTTCCCTGATGGCTAATGATGTTGAACATTTTTTGATGTGTTTGTTAGCCATTTGTATGTCTTCATTGGAAAAGTGTCTGTTCATATCTTCTGCCCATTTTTTTATTTGATAATTTGTTTCTTGGGTATTGAGTTTGAGACATTCTTTATAGATCTTGGATAGCAGCCTTAAAGGCTATTTTGAATGACAATCATTGCCTTTAACTTTTCCTGTCCTTTCAAACTTTATTTCAATGGAAACATTTTTTTATGTAGCTACATTTCCTTTTTATATGAGTAGCAAAATAATTATTAATTTGGATGCAAACTTATTTCAGAGTTGCACATCACTATTTTAGATCTGGGCTGTTCATTTTAAAAATTCCACCTTGAAAGAACAAAAACCACTAAAGGGTAAAATTTTTATTATAATGGCTCACGAACTTCTGGTCTAAAATTTTTCAGGATATTTCCAAAGCTAGTATTAGAGCTTCTGATGACAGGCTTATGCCAAATAAGAGATTATAATTCATTACACAAGATCATCTGGGAGAGATTTTACACAAGATCATCTGGGAGAGATTTTAGATGAAATTTTTACTTAAATAAACTTTAAGGTTTTCCCCTCAAAGGGAGATGGATTCAAACATGTGACCCCTCCCTCACTTTCCCTTCCTTTCTTTTTCTTTTTCCTTTCCCTCTTCCTATTTTCCTTCCTTCCCTTCTTTTTTATTTTTATTTATTTTATTTTTTTTTTTAAGCAGGGAAATAAAGCTTCAAAGATCGATGCCTTATGAGTACAAGAAATGAGATTCCTACTTCAGAGCCCTAAACGATGAAAGGTTATTGCCTAAAGGAAAAATGAACTTGTCTCAGAAGGTCTTGTAACCACTTGAAGGAAAAGATATGTATAGTCCTGCTAAAGAACTCCCTGAGAAAACTGTCTGATTATCACGATGTTGGCAAGATAGAATGGGGGCACACAACTTACAGACATACTGCTCTGCCCTTTGCTGCATGAGGATTCAGCAGGCATGATTTGGGTTATGAATAATGCTTAATGAAAATAGCCCAGACTGGCCTTCCAGGAAACCGATAAAAAGCTTAGATTGAAATGCACTGAAAGACAAAGGCACTATAAAGAAATGAAGGAAATCATCAAACTCATGAGCATAGTATAAGCCATCAGGTTTCGGGACCTACTGAATTAGAAGACTCTAGCCAGGAAGTTTTATAAATTCCTAATTCTGTCTTCAAGTTATTTAATTATTTACTCCAACTATTTGCTAAATGAAAAACTACAGAGAATTAAAAAAAAAATCCAAACAAAAGAAACAAAAAAGCAAAAACTCTGCTTTATTAGGCTCTGTGTATTCTAGAGTTACCTATAAAGTGGAAGAATCTGGGTGAATAAATGAAGGTTAACTCATCAACAGCAAGATCATTATTTTATCATTTCAAAAGATCTGTGGAAGGACATAGTGTAGCCCTCACTGTGGTAATTTGCAAGCATAAATATTTGAAGATAAAAGCTTAAGATGTGCATCTGGTCAAAACTTATGACAGTAAATGAAGGCTAACTTCTCTTTCTTTGAGTCTATCTTTTCCTAGAGTGCAAAGCAGATCAAATTATGATTTGTACTGAAAGGAACCTCACAGTTAGTATTTGTCACACCTAGCCTATCCATCTAAAAAAAATAGGTATCATGTTACTAGTTATTCTCATTGGTTTTGCTCTATATACATTATGAAACAAATCTGGCATATGTATATATTAAATGAGAACCCTTACATAATTAGCACTACAATACTTACTCAATACATTCTATTGGACCTAGAGGTAAAAGGTTTCTGCATAACTTCTGATGAGAAAGTTTAATTTTCTAGGCCTTAGTGTCCTTATCTGTAAAATGATTGATTTGAAAAAAAAAAAAATAAAGTGCTAGAACTAGATGTCAAAGGAGTTATAATTTTTTTAACTTAGGTATAAAGAGATATAAGATGTATAGAGATATATTTATCTATATTATTCTACTCTTTGCAATATAAAAAAGTTGATTGATTTGCTCATTTTGTTGATACTTAAAGAGATATATTATTACTCATAATAAAATCTGTTTATTTTTTTCTTCAGCTTTTATTTTGAGAAGTTGGTTTGTTTCAATAATAAGGTATTAGGTATTTCTGTGAAGCTGTATTAAGAATAAGAATAAACCAAAACTGTGAAATAGTTTTATACTAAGGTTCAACAATATATAAATGCCTCTGGCTCTTTCTTTTACCTTTTGAACTATACAGAATATTATAACTGACTGATCTAGTTACCTTGAATTCCAGTTTGTCCCCATTAGAATCCAAGCGATCATCTGTTTAGATGAAGTAAAGAAATAAATCATCTCCATTTTATATGAGGTGTTGACATTTATTGATTTAATGTTCTCTTAAAATCTTTCAGTGAAATGGTTTTTAAATTATAATAATAAGAGGACAGAAATTAATGGGCCTACCCAAACTAGAGCAACATGTTGGAATGTAATTCATTGTCAAAATTTTGTGAGTGAATTTTAGTAAGGAAAATTACGGCTAAGAGGCTCTATGTAGGTGTTCTTTTATAACTTGCATTGCTTCTCTGTGAGCTAGGGTTTGAGAATTCTGCTCTGAAAAACAATTATTTCCTTTCAGACACTGACCGTTTACTGTGTTTTCTGGCTTCACTAGAGTAAAAGTCCTTCAAAATATAATCTCTTTAAAAAAAGATTTTATTCTAAATAATTTAGAAAGAATAGATAAACTATTATGAATATAATAAATGATTAACATTCAGATGCTTCTGCATTAATATTTAATAAGAAAATGTGTTGTAACATGCAATATAAACTTTACTAAATATATTTAAAAAATCAAGCATAAATCATTCAGATTACCTTTCTTATCAATCTCCAAGACAGCTGTAAGTACACATAAATGGTGTTTTTCTACAAATACATGATTAGCCCTATTCCTTTTACCTCATAGTTCTTTGCATGTTCTTTACCTTGTGCTCTATCAGGTTTCCCCAGGCATTTATCTATTATTTATCTTTCTTATTATATTGGGCTTTTTGTTTGTTTTTATTTATCTTTACAATAAGAGTATGGTTTCTCTTTATCAATATGCAAGTAAGTTACATGCGAATTCCTCCCTATCAGTTTCATATTTAAGCATGTTTAACTAAATCAGGGTTTTTGTTATAAAATCAGTAACAATAAAATTTTGTTGTCAACTAACATTGGGTTAAAGGGGTAACTGATGGATCAAAGCCAGTTCACTCAAAAAGTGAAGTGAGCTCAATCTGCCTTAGAAAACAGAGAAAGAGTAGAAAGGATCCAAATACCAAATTTTATTTTCAGCTGAATTCCTGCCTTATCTTAAATCATAGTGGAGGATTATCTCTTTTTAGAAGCTTGTGTCCAACCATACTGCTTTTTGATATAAAACTGTTTTTCTTCCGTTACAAATGTCTATGTAACATTGTTAAATCTGAAGTCTGAGGTCAAAGATTATAGCACCACCTCATGTTAGATAGACCATAAGTGGCATTCTTGCATACTTGTGTCCCTAGGATGCTTGAGCGCTCTTACAAGTTTCCATAGCTTTGTTTTCCAAAAAAACTAAGACATGGAAGGCAGAAGTGACTTTAAAACAAGGGTTAAAACAACTGTTAGGCTCTCAATACTGCAGGAAATGAACTTTTGGCTTGAAATTTTATTTTATATTGATTAGGAAAACAATACTTGAAAAAGAGACTTTACTTCAAAATCATTGGCTTTTATATAATGTTCTCAGCTTGACTTGTGAAAAATCTCTCTTCCCTGCCAATTGTGCTACCCCAAATGGTTTTTTGGCATTATTTATCTGTTGGGTTATTGTATTTTACTGCGTAATCTTAGGGTACCTGAAAAGCAAGCAGATGAAAAAAACTTATTTTATGTTAAAGACATACACTAGTTTTTACACGGGGGACAAGGGCAGATAAAAAACCTTAATGGAAGTGTGGAAAGTACAAACTTGACTTAACTTGGCATGTTTGAACTGATGGAGCTAAACTGACTTTGTAGCTAGATAGTAAAGTTCAGGAAATATAATCATTGTTGGAATTATATTGGTGCCCCTTGGGACTTGGCCTTTGAAATCATTTTGGTACAAACCTTCTACAAAACATCTATGTAAAAATCTGTCCTGACATTTCTGGTGTATAGGTCATGACACCTAGTCATTTCCTACTGAATGTCCATCAAATGTTATCCTTTCACTTCCTTTAAGAATTTAAAGTTTCATATAACCACTGGTACACTCATTCAAAATTACAACAGCTCTCACCATGATTCTTCACACTTCTGATTAACCCCTGAAACATAGCAGAACTCACCTAACTGCATGAAGAAACAGAAAATCCATAGCAAGACAGAAACCTCATGATTATACAGAGGAAAGCACTCACTCCTACAGTCTCATTCTTTGTAGTACACGTGCTACCACTAAAAAAAAGTGTTATTTTTCTGTTATTTGATTGAGTAGACAGGCATTTGGCCATCAGTTTATAACCTCTAAATACGTAAGCTAACACATTTCATAAATCACCAAACAAATGCTAATGATTCTGTACAAGATATATCTGGGGGAGTACTTTTTAAATATTGAAATGAAATGGGCACTTCAAATTTTATTTTATTTTATCTTATAATTTGTACTTACAGGTCATACAATTTAAACATGATTGATTATTGTTAGCTTATACAGTGAGGTATGTTTGATACTTTCTTATAGAAAATTTGTGGTGACTGCAGGTTTTCTGTGTAATTATAGGCAATGCTAGAGAGGTAACTGTGATGTTGGAGGCAAGCATAAAACTCATAATAACATCCACATTAATGTCTTTAGAGTGTGCTCAATGACTATACAATAAGATGACAAAGAAACATTCAATCATTGGAGATATATTCCACACTTCTAAGTTAGGTACTGTAAGTTGTAAGCTTAAAGAGACTGGAACCTCTTTTCAAAGTTTTAACAGAAAACTGCAGTGCACTATGTTTTTCATGTCATTTTAAGAGTTATCTGTAGTTTAGATTGAATATCACTAGCTTATACGAAGAGTGTTAAAAAAAAGTGTTGAGTTACCACGAAAAATTTTAGCAAGGCCAGTAACATTAGTAGGACAGTTGTGTTGAGAGAGAGGGTTTCTTGTTGAAAATGTCTTTGAAAACTCCAAGTCTGTGCTACTTTAGAGTTTTGAATCATCCTATAAATTTGATTATCTTTAAAAGGTGATCAAGTGAAAAAAAAATTATGGAAAATTTCTGGTCAGGCTTTGTTTTGGCTTCCCCACCACCCCCAAACCTCCAGTCAGGCTTTGAATGAATGCAGTTAAATGGTGAGCCATCATGAGAACTGAGCATCTTGTAATCTCAGAGTTGGAAATAAATGGTACAGAGCCATGATTTTTCAGTAGAGGTTTGAGATAGAGTAAGAAATTCTTGATCATACCAATTTTGGTCGGGGAGCAAACAACAAAGAACAGAAAAATGGAAAAACTGAAAATATGACTTTGGTGGATTTTATCAGAGATACCAATCTTTGCTGTGTAGCTTTGCTGAAATTCTATTAGATCAGAATATAATTTGTTCTATGTCTATGAGGACCTGTAATTTACATGACTTGTTTCTCTTTTCCGTTTGTCTTCATGGTTCTTATTGCATTCTTGGCACATAGTAGATACTCTGTTAATGAATCAATCAAGTAATCAATCAATGAAATATATCATATATCAAGTATTAGCGGCTATTTTGTTTTTCATTTTTTCCATAAGGGGAATATTGTAAATTATTTGACTCTTCCCTTTTTTTCTTACCAAATACTCTTTACACACTTAGTTTAAGAGATAGCTAACTAGTTGAATGGCTTCATCAGACTATAATAAAATCAAGGACCCACTTGTATTTCTCTTCAAATTTCCTCCCAGATTCTGTTTAAGCATATAGGCATATTAATTTTGACGTATAAATTTAAGTGGATATTAAATAACCAATTAGAAATATCAAATAGATGGTAGAATCTGAATTTGAAACCACAAACAGAATGGAATTAGATGTATAAAGTAGAAGTTTTCAGCATATGAATAACATTAGATGACAGCCATACACCATTGGGTCGTGGGGTCTTCCCCACCTTAATATTCCAAGAATATCAGAAGTTTTTTCAGTGCAAGGTTGCCAGTTATATTCCTTTTTTTTTTATATTTCTTAGAGTGAAAACATGATTTTGCTTCTGCTGTCTCCACCTGCCATAACTGTTGATCACAGCAGCCTCTCAGGTTTTGATGCTATCATATCTACTACTTTAATGATTCTACTGAAAATTTTAAAGGGAAGGAGTTTAAAAAAAAATGAAGTCTTCTCATTTTTACTTTCAGCTGTGATTTGCTTATAAAACTTCTTAAACTTTTACTATGTATACAATTCAGCAGGAGATAATTCTAAAACGCAGGATATGATTTAGTGATTCATCTGAGAGTCCGAGTTTCTAGTCCATGGGCCACACTTTGAATAATATGACATTAAATGTTTTCTTGCATTTTAGCTGCCCAGCAGCTATTACCCCTAGTTTGGTTCAAATCATCTCAGTTACCTTTTTTAGAATTACTTATACTTCTACTATATGAGGTTATGGAGAGTCTTTAAATCAGAATATTTTCAGTTTTTTCTTAGTAAAAGGGTGGATTTGTAACACATAAACAAACTGGACTTTTTCTAGTGTTTTCCAGTAAGAATGGAGTACAAAGAGAAAATAATTTACTTACTCTTATTCCAGGAAAACCATTTTGATGAAAATCTTGAGTGGTTCCTACCAGAGACATATTTTATCTTTCTCAAGCCTTATTATTCAATTATTACTTGTATTACTTATGTCCCTTCATATCTTTCAAATAAATTTCTTTTTTTATCTAGATATTCAGATTTGGTTTATAAATTCCATAGACACTGAAATTTGGAAATGTGAAACTTTCTTTTATGCTAAAAATTTTAGTATCACTTGTTTTGATGAAAAGAAACTTGTGGTGTTAAAGTATATTCACAAAAAAATATTCCAAGAATAACAACTTTTTAAAAAGTCACCATGTAAAAAAAGTAGTAACTAAAAGACAATCTCAGCAATTGGGTTCATGATAAATATTGCTAGAGGTTAAGTTATTATTGACAACCATAACAGGGTCAATTTCAGTTCATTTAAACTATCATTTATGAAAAGAACTGACAATAGCATAGTATATAAAGAAAAAATGTGCCTAGAAATTCAAAAACATAAAAATGCACTTAACATTTTATTATATATAATAATAATAGTAAATTACTTGGTATTATATGATGTCTTTCATTGTTATAGCTCTTTTAAGGACACAGGTAAATTTTGAATGGCATACTCCTTCAGTGAAGTGCTTCATGTTAACAAATACTCCTTATTAATAAATTTCCAAAAACAGTTCTGATAACTTCTACAGCCTGTTCAGGGTTAGTCTTTGGGCCTACATAATCAGCAGGTATTCTAAAATACATTTTCCAACAATTTTTTTTAGTACAGTTGATATAAACTCTATCTGAATATTCTGCATATTCATGTTCAGTAGAAATACATTTCAGGAGCCTGAAATGATATGAAGCCATTTTAATGTGCTGTAGATCTTATAAAAATATGTAACTTAATACTCTCAGAATTTTCAAGGGTATACATATTTCTGTTTTCAATTTTTATTTTATTATATTCAAAATAAAATGAATGCCCTCAGCATATAAATCCAGGTAATATCTGACTGGCAATAAACTCTTCAGTATATAATAAAATATTTTTTTAATTACGGATTACAATTTTGCGCTGAGAAACAAATTCATTTCATTGAAATTGTCAAACCTATTAGTGTAGTATTATTTGTAGTATTCAATATTTTTATTATTGGAAATAATAATTATTATTTTTTACATCTGCAGGGTCTTTACTAATATCTCCTGGTTCGTTCCTTTTTTTTTTTTTTTAAAGATTTTATCTATTTATTTGACAGAGAGACAGCCAGTGGCAGAGGGAACACAAGCAGGGGGAGTGGAAGAGGGAGAAGCAGGCTTCCCATTGAGCAAGGAGCTGGATGCGGGGCTGGATCCCAGGACCCTGGGAACAGGCCCTAAGCAGAAGGCAGATGCTTAATGACTGAGCCACCCAGGTGCCCCTCCTGGTTCATTCCTGATACAGTATTTTTTGTCTTTTCTTTTTTTGTCAGTGCTAATGGAGGTTTGCCAATTTTACTGGTATTTTCGAAAAAATAGTTCCTTGTTTCATTGATATCTTCTATTGTTTTTCTGTTTTCAAATTCTTTGATTTCTGCTCTTATGATTAGGTCTTTCTTTTATGCTTTCATTGGGTTATTTTGCTCTTTTCTTTCTAGGTCTAGAGGTGGGAGCTCAGATTATTTATTTAAAAATTTTCATCTTTTCTAATATACTTATTCAGTGCTATACATTTCTCTCAACACTACCTTTAAATTTTGATATATTTTATTTTCATTTATTTCAATGTATTTTTGTTTCCACTGAGACTTCTTTAACCCAAAAATTACCCAAAGGGTGATTTAATAGTTTGTTCTATAGTTCTCAAGTATTTGGTGATTTTCCAGTTATCTTCCTGTTACTGATCTCTAGTTTGAATTTTTGGAGTTAAAGGACACACTGTATTTGATTTCAGTACTCTAGATTTTCTAATATTTGTTTAATGGCCTATGACATGGTCTGTCTTGGTATATGTTCCTCGAATGCTTAAAAAAAGAAATCATGTACTGTCCTGCTATTGAAAGGTGTGTTCTAAAAACATTGATTAGATTCTATCAGTTGAGGGGTGTTTTAAGTTCTGTATTCTTGCTGATTTGCTGTCTAGTTGTTCTGTCAGTTATTTAGAGAGGGTGTTAAAAAGTCCAATTATAACTGTGATTTTGTCTATTCTCCTTCAGTCCTATTAGTTTTTATTTCACACATTTTGCATCTCTTTGGTTCATATACAAATAGTATTGCTATGTCTTCTTGGTGCTTTTACCCTTTTATCATTTTATCATGTTCGTCTGTGACTCGCAATTTTCTATGCTTAGAAGTCAACAATATCCGATGTTAATATAGCCATGCCTGCTTTCTTTTGATTAATGTTTACATAATATAAACTTTAATACTCTTATACTATCAACCTGCCTATATTATATTTAAAACGTCTTCAACATAAAAATCCTAGAAGAGAGCACAGGCAGTAACGTCTCTGACATCAGCTACAGCAACATTTTTTTCTAGATATGTCTACCAAGGCAAGGGAAATAAAAATAAACTACTGGGACTACATCAAAATAAAAAGCTTCTGCATAGCAAAGGAAACAAAACTAAAAAGCAATCTACTGAATGAGAAAGATATTTGCAAATGACATATCTGATAAAGGGTTAGTATCCAAAATATTTAAAGACCTGATACAACTCAACATGCAAAAAATGAATTAATCTCATTAAAAAATGGGCAAAAGACATGAACAGACATTTCTCCAAGGAAGACATACAGATGACTAACAGACATATGAAAATATGTGCAAGTCACTCATCAAGGAAATGCAAATCAAAACCACAATGAGATATCACCTCACAACTGTCAGAATGGTAAAATCAAAAACATAGAAACAAATGTTGGTGAGGATGAGGAATAAAAGCAAACCGCTTGTACTGTGGTGGGAATGCAAACTGGTGCAGCCACTCTGGAAGACAGTATGGAGGTTCCTCAAAAAGTTAAAAACAGAACTACCCTATAAACCAGTAATGGCACTACAGGGTATTTATCCCCAAAATACAAAAACACTAATTCAAAGGGATACATCCACCCCTACTGTAGCATTATTTAGAATAGTCAAATTAAGGAAGCAGCCCAGTGTTCACTGATGGATGAGTGGATAAAGAAGAGGGTTTACACACACACACACACACACACACACACACACACACACACTCAGCCAGTGGAAAGAAAAAAGGGTTTACACACACACACACACACACACACACACACACACACACACACACACACAGGAATATTATTCAGCCATAAGCAAGAATGAAATCTTGCCATTTGCAATGACATGATGGAGCTAGAGTATAATGCTAAGTGAAATAATTCACTCAGAGAAAGACAGATACCATATGATTTCACTCATATGTGGAATATAAGAAACAAACAAATGAACAAAGGAAAGAAGACAGAGAAAGAGAAAAACCAAGAAACAGACTCTTAACTATAAAGAAGAAACTGATGGTTACTGGAGGGGAGTTTGGTGTGGGGATGGGTGAAATAGGTGAAGGGGATTAAGGTGTGCACTTGTGTAATCAGCACTGGCTGATGTATGGAATTGCTGAATTGATATATTGGACACCCAAAACTAATATAACACTATATGTTAAGTATACTGGAATTAAAATAAAACAAAACCAAAATGAAACAAAATAAAAATAAAATGAACTTCAACTGACAGCATATAACTGAGTTCATGTTTTTTATTTGATTATGCTACTATCTTTCATTTAATTGGTATACCTAGGCCAGTTACATTTATTAGAATTATCAACATGATTAAGTTTTACTTCCTTTTTGTTTTGAAGATTGTACTTTTATTTGTTCTGTCATTTCTATGTATTCTTTTTCTTGCCTTCTGAAGGTTACTTGAACATTTTTTTAGATTCCATTTTGCTTTATTTATAATATTTTTAGTATATCTCTTTGAATAACTTTCTTAGTCATTTACTCCTAAGCATTTCATTATATATACAAAACATTACATTCTACCGATGTTAACTTTTTGCCCATTTGAGTAAAATATAGAAACATTACTTCCCTTACTTTTTCTATTTTCACGTTCTCTGATTCCTTCCTGTGCCCTCCATTCTGCTGTCTCACTTTTTTATTTTGGTAATTGTATTTTAAATTCTAAAATTTCCATTTGGTTCTTCTTTGTATGTTATATTTCTTTGCTGAGATTTAAAAAAATCTTTTGTTTCATGAATCTATGTAATGCCTGGCTGAAGTCTTTTTTCTGAAGACTACTTTTAAAGTCTTTGTCAGATAAATTAAACATCTCTTTCATCTTGATGTTGGCATCTATTGACTATCGTTTTCATTCAGTTTAAGTTCTTTTTGATTCTTGGTAGAAGTGATTTTCAAATGAAACCTAGAGAGTATCTTGTAAAGAATTTAATTTTCATTTGACTGATGACTAATAAGATTGAGCATCTTTTAATATATTTACTGAAATCTGGATATTCGCTTTTAAGAAGTATTTATTCAAGTTTCCCACTAAAGATTTTTAACATGAATGGATATTGAGAATCTTCAAAAACCTTTTTTAGCACCTATCAAAATTATGTGACCCTTGTTTTTCTTCTTTATTCTGTAATGGGGTCATTTATATTGATTTATTTTCAACATTAAATAATTATTGCATTCTTTCAATAAAACACTTATTTGTAATCAATTTTTCTTCAATAAATTGCTGGACTTAATTAGCTAACATTTTCAGTAGGATTATTGACACTTTCTTTCATTGTAATGTCCTTTATAATTATCTCAGTGTCATTAGCTTTGGGTATCAATAATATCGTGTGAAGATTTGCCTTCTTTTTCTATTTCATGAAAATGTTTAAGTTTGGGGATATTACTTTGTATATGTTTGGGAGAATCCAATAAGAAGCCATATAGATTTGATACTTTTTATGTGGTGAGATTTTTATTTATGTTTTCTTCAACTGACAGAGAGATATCTTGATTTTCCAATTTTGTGTGTCATTCCCCCTAATGTTTTCAACAGAACTTTTCAAACATAAGGAAAAGTCAAAATCTTGTACAGTGAGCACCTACATAACCACCACTTAGACTACGTAAATATTTTGCCCCGTTTGCTTCCTAGCATATTATTCCATGCATCCCTCAAACTATCTTATTTTTTGATTCATTTCAATAAGTTGTATATTTCCATAGGCTTCAGCCCTAAAAATTTCAACACCTAACATTGCTAACTACTTTGATATTTGTTTATGATTTTTTATTAAATTCACATAGATTGAAAAGTACAGGTCTTAAATATACTTTGAATTGTTGGGGCCATATCTCAAATATGTGTGCCATTTTCTGGTTGAAACCCCCAAAGCTTATCCAAATTTTTCGTGTACAAACAGAAAATGGGATTTATGGTAATTAGTGAGGCCAAGGGTAGGGGGATTTGAGTAAGTCCTGTCACGTAAAGAAGCCACTCTTCTTGAGTTCGTTCAAAGAAAGGCCTCTGGAGTATGAAATTTTGTGAGATTTTATAAAGGGATAGCTAGAGCAGAAAAGTTAAGAATCAAGGATATAAGATATGCAATGTAACCAAGATATCTTCTAAGTCATTTTTTAGTAATCAGCCAGTAAAAATTACAACTAGAATCCAATCTTGAAAGGGGAAAATGACTTTCTATTTTATATGACATCATAGCTTAGATCAAGGGTCAATAAACTCTGTTTCACTAAATGGTCAGTTAGTAAATATTTTGGCTTTGAAGGTCACCTGTTCTCTGTCAGAACTACTCAAATCTATCATTGTTATACAAAAGCAACTGTAGAAAATACATAAATGAATGGTGATAGCTGTATTCTAACAAATATTTGCAGAAAAAATGAGCTAACAGACTAATCTGGGCCCACAAGACACATGAGAAATCCTTTCTGGAGGTCTGCAGATAGATGGAACATAATCTTTAAATAGCATCCTTTTTTATTTGGTATTTGGTCAATTTTAGTAAGGGTATAGATAGGCCAACTGAGATCTTTAAAATTTAATTCTCTTTCATCTCTCCCACTTCCATATTGTCTTTGTCCTGAGACTATCAGGGGAAGAATCAAGGGTTAACATTCTTGGAGACAAATCAGGTAGTGGGTTTTCAATGTGCACAATCATTAATTATAGAGCACGTATTATTCTCCTGAGAGTTCCAGAAAGAAGCTGCCTTGTCCATACTTTAATAATGGTATTACATTTACAAAATATATCTTTAACAGCTTCTTTGAATGGAATCAATAAGTAGTAAAGTTTAGTGAGAGGACTCAGTGCCTTAGAAAATAGGAAGTGGTTGACGCGAAAGCACAATTTGAGGGGTATTTGAAATCCCAACAACTGAAATCATATTCTTACCTTAAGAAAGGAATAATGGAATGGTGATGGGGTTGATGATAGAATCAAATAAAAAGCACACACTGTTCTGGCAATTATGTGGACATGTCCTGCTTATATTAAGGACAATAATGATAGTGAAATACCATTCTGTCGCACAAAGACTGTCATTTGTCCTTTTGAATTATATTTTTTGTGCTTACACAACATATTTTTTTCTTCTAGTGCTTCTTTTCTGCAAAATATTTGCAAGCATCTTTGTTTAGACTAGTATAAAAAAGATTTATTATTCGTAGGTTGTTCAAATTGCTTAACTTAGAAACTATTAATTTGGTCTGCAATTTTTCTTTTTCTGAGTAAACTTTGTAAAGGGCTCAGCAAACTCTTATAATTCCAAGAGGGTACTGTTTGCTTTCTAATCCTTGGTTTTCTAAGTAAATCTATAACCTCCGGTTTAACACTTTAACCAAAATGTTAACAGGACAGTTAGGACAGTTGTGATGTCTTCTCCCTGAGAAAGACTAGAATTTCCTCTTAAGGCAGTAATGACAGGATCTAAAAAGTCTAAGATGAATTTTTTTTTTTATTTATAAGACTGGGATTTTTAAAATATGCATTGTACTTTAATACAGTTTTTATTTAAAAAAACTGACAATATACTGCAGAGTTCCCATATATTTTGGACCCAGTTCCCCATTAACCTCTGGCATTAATATGGTATATTATTAATTAACAATCCAATATTGATACACTATGTATGTATTGATATATTATGTATTAAACCCAATATTGATACATTTCCTCCTTTATTCAGATTTTAATTTTTACCTAATGCATTCTTCTGTTCTAGAATCTCATCCAGAGTCCCCCATTTCTTTAGCCTTCTCTTTGTTATTTTTTGGACTTGCCTTGTTTTTTATTAACTTAGCAGTTTTGAAGGTCAATTATTTTGTAGAATGCCTCTCTATTTTTCTCAGGATTAAATCAGAGTTATGGGTTTTGGTTTTGGGGGAGGAACACCATAGGAAAAGTGTGATTTTTATCACATCTTTCAAGGACACATACTATCAACATGGTTTATCACTGTTGATGTTGACCTTAACTGCCTAGCTGAGGTCATTTGTCATGTTTCTCCACTATAAGATTTTATTTATTTATTTATTTGTCAGAGAGAGAGAGAGAGAGAGGAGGGGGAGCTGCAGGCAGAGGGAGAAGCAGACTCCCCGCTGAGCGGAGAGCCTGATGCATGCAGAGCTTGATCCCAGGACCCTGGAATCATGACCTGAGCCTAAGGCAGATGCTTAACCAACTGAGCCCCCTGGCATCCCCTCCCCTTTTTTAAAAAAGATTTTATTTATTTATTTGTCAGAAAGAGAGCGAGCACAAGCAGGGGGAGTGAAAGGCAGACGGAAATGCAGGCTCCCAGATGAGCAATGTTTCTCCACTATAAGGTTACTCTTATTTTCCCCCTTTCCAAACTATACTCTTTGAAAGGAAGTCACTTTGTGCAGCCCACACTTAAGGAATGGGGAGTTACATTCCCCTTTATAAAGATCAAGTATCTACATAAATTATTTGGAAGACTTCTGTGTAAGAGATTTTTCTCTCCTTCCAAATTTATTTATTTATTCAATCAGTTATTTATGTAGGTACAGGCCCATGATATTTATTTTATACTTTTGGTTATAATGCAATACTACTTTATTTTCTTGCTCAAATTATTCCAGTTTTGTCCACTGGGAATTCTTTAAGGTCCCCATCTTCATCATACCCCATCAAACTGTATATGTGTGTGGTTTTAGTTATCTTCTATTCTCTGGCAATACAAAATGATCCAGGCTCATCTTGTATATATTCTGTTCAAGTCCTTAAATCCGGCATTTTTCCATAAGGCTCTGTTTTTTGTTTTAAATTAAAGACTGGTATAGACATCAAGATCTAAGAGCTAGGACTGGATTTTTAACTAATCATTTTTGATCAGAAAGCCCTTGGGGAAATTGTTAGTCTATTCAAAGTTATCCAAAATAACCACTGAAGTCATTAATTGCCCTTGGTAAAATCCTGCCGGAGTTTCAAATATTTAGTTATATTCACATTATTACATTTGTACATGTAAGGTAGATAACGAATCAGAGCTTTATTGAGAAATCCATACAAAATAGTAACAATAGACAAGTAATAGACAAGAATCTTGGCACTACACACTACCTCATTCTTCAGTGCCTTGGGCAGTTAAGCAGATCCCAATCAAGAGGCTATGCCAAGGTCAAAAAAGAGAGAGAGTAAAATTGTAGGCAGCACTTGAGGTAAAGAATAGACATGCTCATCCTAAGTACAAACTACTCAACTTTCCAGGCTCTGGGAGTCTGAAAAGGCAGACATTATGAGGTTCTGTTGTATTCTATCCAGGAAGTGACCTGGGCTAAATATGATCTGAGCGGCAGCACCAAAAATGGTGGAAGAAAACTAACCTCAACACGATTAAGGAAAGCTTTTATTCAAAAATGCTATAACAGGTTTAGCTTTGAAAGAGTATGTTATCTTTAAGAAGAAGGGCAGAATTTTTGTAGTGCTTTTCAGAGTAATAATATGAAGTAAGTTTATGGGAACTGTTGGTTATAAACAGAGTTGAGAACATAGTAGGAAATTTTTAGTTTCTCATGCATGATTATAGCAAGCAACAGTGCTCTTCAACTTAAGAGTACATGTAAGTATTGTACCCCCCACATGTATTATTATAATTAATTTTAATGTTTTAAGTAAATGCAGCAAGAAAACTGCATGAGAGTCTTATCTACTTTTACTATATATCTTCCGAAATGCTTCCTTATACATGTTAGGTCCTGAATAAATATTTTGAGAGAAAATACTGATGCTCAGCACTAATAACTAAATATCACTAGGTAAAATGTCTTTAGGTGTAATGGCTAATTGCCTACCTAGTTGCTAATTCTGTGTGATTTTCTGATTCCAATTTTAGTTTTATCAAGAGTTTTTACCTTGGAACTTAGTAAACTAGTATAATACATTCTTCATTCAAATGTAATATGATAGAAGAAACTGAGAGGAAAATTTGTCAGCCTCTCTAACTTTCTACAGAGAGAGCTGGAGGATTAGGTAGAAAAGTATGTTTCATTCAGGCTGCATGACCCTTATCTCAATGAGCTGTACGCTAGACACGGAATTGTTGCTCTTCTAAATGGATGATAAATTCCAGCCTCAAAAGTTTATATAATTTTCTTATGCCTCTGCAGGCGCTAAGCTATAATTCCTGAGTTCATACCATGCATAAAACCATCAGTCTCTGTGTTTACAGGCACACACAGCGGGCTTATTTGTTTATTTTTAGATGTAGTGCCCCTTTGAGTATGAATGTGTACAAACATGAATCAGAAAAAAAAAAAGAGTGTGACAGAATACTAGAGGGCGATATTTAATTTTGCTTTAAAAATGAGCTCTCACCTATTTCTCATGTGTTGAAAATGAAGCTTGTAATTTCCCAAAGGTGTGCAGTGGGAAATAGATAATATTTGGAAATTCATCAGTGGGCTTTTTTCCTATAATGAAAAATATGGACATGAAAAGATTGTTCCTGATAGCCATGGCAGCATTTAGGAAAATATGGAAAGAGATCTTAATAGTAAACTACTGAATATAAACAAATATACCATTAAAAATTCAATAAGTTCATTTCTTTCTCTGCTTCCAGTATGACAGAAACATGGAAACACATATATAATGAGTGAATCAAAGGGACAGTGGCTGCATTTTCCCCCTCAGCTCCTAGGATTGTGGGCTCAGTTTTATTTCTTAAGTAAAGAAAAGGGCATCAAAAGGCAGAATGAAAAAACTAAAGGCAAACAACAGTGGCTTTTGGAAGAACTCTGATCAGATATGTTCTTCTCTGTGAGTGCCTTTATTTATTTAGTGGGAGACTTCTGTCTGGACCCTAGGACATTTATTATTTACCATTATTTTCCACCATGCCTTATAACTTCAGTTAGGAATAGCAGCAAAAAAATAGAAAATAAATTAGTCAAAATGATTAAAAATAATAAGCAAACATAGACAATTTTACTTCGAAAATTTAACAAAAAGATCAATTTCTATTTTATTTAGGCTACTATGCTGCCACTTGCCAATATATTTTTGATTTGTCCTTAACTTATTTACCAAGAGTAATTTACCTCATTATCTTGTGTTTTTAATATCCCTTTTTGTACAGAATCTGGAATCCCTTTTCTCTTTACAAATTTGAAATTGCTAATGATAATACATAATAATTAATTATGTGTAAAACAGAGACCCTGTATCTTCATATGCTATGCATATATGTTCTGTTTTACTGTTCTTGCAGTGAATTCTGTGTTGCTAATTTAAAAATAATGAAAAAATTACATAGCAACATCAAAAGTATAACAGACTCAAGGTATTCTATCATTTAATTCATTTTTCTTTTTCTACTGCAAATAAATCTGTCACATGGCTAAATTATGGCTCAAATATTAGAAGAGTTTGATGAACTAGACTTCAGTAGGTAAAGACATGGTGAAAAATGATTCAGTAAACACCTTTACCGCACATGACTGAGATTCTAGAATTCTAGCAAAATCATATCAAACATACTGTGGAGCTATAGGCTGCTATTTTTAAATAACTCTTGAAGACTAGAACATGGCTAAGGGTCAGAAAGAAAACTCTAGGCTTAGCTTATCAATTTGGGCATTTGGAAAGAAAACATCACTGGATAATTTCACATTCTCTTAAGAGTGAAGGACTCTAATAATTACCATAACTTTATGAAGCATAAGACCTACTTTTATCACTTTTATTCAAGACAGGGTAACTTCTTGAAATCACAAATAAGTCTAGACATTCATCTTGATCTCAGTGTATCTTTGGATTTCCCCCCTTGCAGCATAATAATGACTTTAGAATTACAAAATAGGCCACATAGTTATCCAGAATGCATACAGTAGCTTGATAATAATATAAGAATCACAATGCTAGTGAATTAAAGTTATTTTCCTTCTGGAATTAATAAAAAATTCCTCTATGTAACTTATTGACTCTGAATCCTTGATGGTCCATTAAAGACATGGGAATGGTATTTATTAAGAGTGAGTTCCTAAAATGAATGTGAATTCTTCTTACCTGATACTCACATCTTTTTGACTAATTCCATAACTGGCTTAAATTTGGTAAGACAAAAAAAAAAAAAAAGGTTTGAACTACTCTTGCAGCTGCAGCTGCTGGTATTGATGCTAATACTGTTATACACTGCACCCCCCAGGCAAAAGCCAAAGGTTTATGGTTATTCTCTCTCGCACTCAGCAAGCCCGGCAGGTCATATGCGTGGCGCAGTTAGAGATTACCATGGCCTTTTCCTCTTGCTAATTACCCACACTAGAATCCTTGATTCACCCAAACATTAGTTAACAATGTTCTATATGAGAATATTGGAGATGTCTGAAGGATTCAGTAGCTGAACCATCAAAAACACAACAAAAAGTCGATTATCAGAAGTACAACCTGATGTGAAATACAGATCAAAACCACAATGAGATACCACCTCACACCAGTAAGAACGGCTAAAATTAACAAGTCAGGAAACAACAGACATTGGCAAGGACGCAGAGAAAGAGGAATCCTCTTACACTGCTGGTGGGAATGCAGCCTGGTACAGCCACTCTGGAAAACAGTATGGAGGTTCCTTAAAAAGTTAAAAACAGAGCTACCTTACAACCCAGCAAATGCACTATAGGTATTTCCCCAAAGGATACAAACGTAGTGATCCAAAGGGGCACCTGCACCCCACTGTTTATAGAAGCAATGTCCACAATAGCCTAACTACGGAAAGAGCCCAGATGTTCATCAACAGATGAATAAAGACGTGGTGTATATATATACAATGGAATATTACTCAGCCATCAAAAAATGAAATCTTACCATTTCCAACTACGTGTATGTAACCAGAAGGTATTATGCTAAGCAAAGTAAGTCAATTAGAGAAAGACAATTACTCTCTGATTTCACTCCTAGTTGGAATTTAAGAGACAAAACAGAGGATCACAGGGGAAGGGAGGAGAAAATAAAATAAGATGAAATCAGAGAGGGAGACAAATCATAAGAAACTCTTAACTATAGGAAACAAACTAAGGGTTGCTGGAGGGGAGGGAGGTGGGGGGATGGGGTAACTGGGTGATGGACATTAAGGAGCGCACATGATGTAATGAGCACTGGATATTATATGCAACTGATGAGTCACTGAACTCTACCTATGAAATTAATATTACACTACGTATTAATTAATTGCATTTAAATAAAATTTTAAAATTTTTTTAAAAAGTTCAACCTGATGTAAATGAACTCAACACACCCATGTAAGGAACAGGGATAGACATGAGATAACTTTCTGGTTTTATTAGGAAATTTATAATTTAAATAAACTTTTTCATAAATTTTGGTAACTTTCATAAATTTTGGTAAAGTCTTCACTGTTAAAACTGAAGAGATAATACACATGGAATGGCTGAAAGATTTTTTCCAAAGCTATTTTCTTTCCATGGGATATTTTGATATGATAAAAGAATATCTGAATTCCATCAATGATACAAGTTGATGAAAGGTGATTTCAGTAAATAATAAGCCCCTATCTAAATCCAAAATGGAGTTTAAGATCATTCAAACCTGACTATTTCTGAGGTACTCAGTTTCATTTTCTGCCTAGCAATGATGGGGCAGGTGCTCATTTTGCTATTTTTGACAGCATATTTTTGTGTCATAACATTTCAAATCACTTGGGTATACCAACACAAGACCAGAAATAAACTTAATTGTGAGTGAAAACATATATGCTGCTAGTTTATAAAAATGTCTTATCTCTCCATACTAGAACAAGAGTATTATGGAGACAATACAGGTTTTATGTACTTGGGATATTTTTAAAGACTCATATTATTATAAAAGAAAATACTAATGTTAAAAGAGTACAAAAGGAAATACATTAAAATATGAGTCTCACAGGAATTCTACTTCCCATAGGTATTACATGCTCTCAATATGTATGTATGTGTATATATGTTTGTATATCTTTACACACAATAATATAAACAGGCAATTAACAAATGGAAAAAGAAATAAGATAGCTTTTAATACATGAAAACAGTTCTTCATAATACAATGATCAAATATTTTTACCCATCAAATTAGAAAATGCATATTAAATTTGATAAAAGAATTTAGCAAGAATGAAGGGAAGCAGAAACTCTCATGCGCTACTGCAGGAGTCAATAATCTGGAACTACCAGTTATCATTTTAAACACACACAATTTAACCAATTTTTGTTTTATTTTTATTTTTCTTATTGGCTTGCACATGACATTTACATAAAATAAGCATCTTATTGTAGATTTCTGGGTGTCAGTTTTTTCCAGTTTATAATTTATGTTTTGACCGTGCCTTCAGTATTGATTTTGTATGTAAAGTTCAAAGTTGTATCACTTTATGCCATCAAATTAATTAGTTCTTATGGTCTTCTTAGTTTTTGTCTTACTTTAAAAGTTTTTCTCTATACAAATCATAAAAAAGAAAGGCTTACTCTAGTTTTTGTTGTTTTATATGTGATTTTGTGTACTGGTTTATTGAAAGTTTTTATTACCAAATATTAATCATAATGTAAATTAGGAAGACTTATATAATAGGTCAGCATATAATTTTACAAATTAATTTTTGCTCTATTTGCTTAATTTTTTCTTTGATTAAATAAGTAAGTTAAAAATACCACATTTCAGCTATCTATTTTACCTAAAAACCAGCATGCATACCTAGAAAAAATTTACACAGTTATTGATCTATAAGAATTTCAACATTTTGGGTACAAATTATTTGTTAAATGAGATACTGAAACTGGTTCTGGTAAGGTTTCTACAAGAATAATTAAGAGACAAAAAAGACTCACTTTTAACAAAGTATTCCGAAGATGAGTTCTTTGAAATCAAAGCCATCAACCCATCGCGTACTATTATTTTCTAACCTAGCTTAACAATAATTATACTATGTATTTTGAGAGAATAATGATTTTGAAAGGTTAATTGCTTTCAGAGATTAACCATTCTGCAATGTTCAGATCCAACCTGGTTAATCAATGATTTTGTATGATAAGAGAAAAACTTCTACAGACATCCTAGCTACATTCGTCTCTTTTCCATTAAGTATATATTAATGGCAGCGACTTAAAAGCTATCAACATATATCATCAGAAGTAGTGTCATAAATAGCCGAATTCATAATAATCAATGAAAGTAACTGAAGAAGAGCCTTAAAATTATTTCATTCACCAAAGTAGCATTATTCAACTATGAAATTAAAAGAATACACTGTCCAATTTTCAATACAGTATTGATAATGAATTTTTTTAGATTTCTGAAAAAAATACAGTTGTTAATGATCTTGACATGGTCTAAAAATAGAATTCAGATATATCAACTTAGGAAGTATTGACTGATTCCTTTTTCTTTCTCCTTCCTGACTTCAGATTCATACACATGTATACTTTTTCAGAACTCATTTTAGGGACAATCTTCATTTACTTTAAGCCACATTTATGATACAGTAAAATGGTAGCATGATGTACACTGGTAAATACAGAAGATCGGACTCATTGCTTTTACCCAGATGCTTTATCTTCTCTTTTCTCTTTGTCTCAATAATCTTTTCCTCCAACTTTTATTCAGAATTGAGAGCTCTGGATATATTTTAAAATTATTTTTCCATGAAACTTCTAAAGCTGTCATTTTTCTACTATAAAAACACAACCTTCAATGTATAACTAATTTTTAATCTTTGATCATTTTCATTATATTCACTTTTTTTGCATTCACAAATATATTTTTAACAAAGAAAGAGGTGAAAGGATAAAATCGTGAAGTGGAACAAAAATATATATGAAACACATAAAACAGAAAGTAAATTATTCACATATCATAGGTTAAAAAAGAAACAAATCATTTTAGTCTTAAAGCAAAATGATGATGTCTCTCCATGACAGGGATTTTATATCTAATTCAAAACAAATGGGAAGAAAGACCATTGACTGATAATAGTAAATATCATAAGAAGAGACATTTTGATGTCACTTTACCCTTCATTCATTGAAAAGGATAGATCATGGTTTGTTTGTGATGTCAAAGAATGACAAGAAGATAGAAAAATGAAAAGAATAATAACTGAACAATATCTTATTCTTTAAAGATGTCAATTATGCCATTTATATGCCGTCTAAATATTGTGATTTTTTTTACTTCAAACTATTTTTAAACTGTTTACTTCAAACACAAAAATACTGAGATAATATGTGATTTCAGCAAATTCTTTCTCTCTCTCTCTCTAATTTCTAAGTATTTGAATCTAACCTGGACTTAAGAAAATCTCTTCTGAAATCTATAAATCTGGTATAAAAATAATTTACCTTAGAGAGTTTCATTAAGTTTTGACAAGAAATGCACATTAAAACATTTAGAATGTGGTATCTAGTTATAATGTTTCATATATTAGTATAAAGTTCCTAAACATGTATGCACTCTTTTTTCTGGATTTAGAAGCAGGAATTAGTTGAAACCTAGGTGATTTTTTTTTTAATATTTTACTACATAATAGTGCTTCTCAAAATATATTGTTAGAGTACCATTTCTGAGACATTAGAAACTATTATACTACTAGATAGAAGAATGTAACAGTAAAAAATATTTGGGGGACAATTTAAACTGGTATCCATATGGTAGAACTTCTCAGAACCTGTAATATTATATAATACCTATTCTGAATTTGTCAAAAGAACAATATAGTGTAACATATTCCAAACATATTGACCACATTTGCTTCAAGAAGAATCTTGCAGTAATAATATTTTACAGCACAAATTTTGGCAGACACGGACATGTTTTGTGAATTTCTTGGAAATATAAGCTAATATTTTTTAATAAGAAATGACTGTATCCCAATGTATTTGGTATGTACAAGTGTGTATGGATAGGGCCCTACAAAGAGTGCCTAGCATAACTGAGTACTCAATAGGAGGCAGATTTTTTTTTAATTTTTATGTTATTATTATGTGTGTAGGTTTTTAGTAAATAAGTTTAAACCATTCTTAAAATCCTAGCACACTATGAAAATAACTGACATAATGTAAAGGACTTCTGAGAATCTCAGAGAAACACTATCTCATTCTAGTGTTATCAGAGATCCTTCTTAGGAAGCAAAAGTGAACTTTCACAGTCATGATTTTCTAGGTGTCAGTATATGTTGAAATTATCTTACTAAACTGAGGCAACAAATCATGTATTTAATTTTTTAATGCAGGTATTTGGTGGTGTTTTTTAAGTTATTTCTACTCAATGGCACATTTGCAAAATAATTAGCTGGCAATAAATACATCACTCAAGAAAATAAATGAGAGATGATGAGTAAAATCAAGCCCATGTCTTTGGTTTAATGCCCATTTTGTCAGGTCAGTGCTTCTCCAACTTGAATGCACAGGATGATCCCATGGAGTCATTTTAGGAACACAGCTTCCCAAGCCTCAACTTTCCAGAGATTCTGATTGGATGGGTCTGAGATCAGTCACAGAACTGATTTTTTTCACGTGCCCCAGGCCATTCTAAAACTTCTGATCCATGGACCATACTTTGCCAGATACTAGGTTAGGATGGTCTCACAGACTTGCCTGATCACTTTCTTCTTCCTCTGAGATGGCTACATTCTCTTCCTTTACTTGTTTTTTATGGGTGTTGCTATTATTACTATGTCACAAGGCAGATTCATCAAAGAGAAAAGGGCAGCACTACTTTTGTAGAGATAGAAAACGCTTATATTTTAATCATATTAGAGACTTAAAGAAAGAAATACAATGTATCATAAATGTGCCATGATATTTACTGATGACCAGGATACTGAGATATAAAAGGCAAAAGAAACGGGATATTCTTTTCCCCCTCAACTATGTCTCTCAAGAACAGAACTTGGAAGGGTTGAGTTGTATTCCTGAAAACTCAAACTACAATCACTTTCTTATACATTCATCCATAAACATTTATTCAACAGCTATTAGACATCAAGCATTTTCTTCCTGCAGATAAGCCACCTCTACCTTCAAGGTACTTCCACTATTCGGGTACTGAGATCTGATGAACTAGTTGGATGGTGAGCATTGACATTTCTCTATGACTAACAGACATTTAGTACATGAGACTTCATTTGCCTATATACCTATTTCGATTTTTAAGCTTTTAATAAACTATTTAGGTTTTTAATCTTACAGAAATATTAGTAATGTTTTAAGATTGTTCTTTACCTTACAGCTCTTCCACATTATTGACCATTTTGGTTTTCCTCAGTGATGTGTGGAAACCTGCCTTAAAGATATTAAAGGGCCCTTTTCTCTAACTAAGCAATAAAGGCAAACCTTGATTTCACCAGATAATTACGTCATATTACCTGCCCTTCACTACGGCAGTGTAGGCCTGATCTTTCTGTTTTGAATTAAAAAATTGGTATTTAAAAGAGAGCTATTAACTTTCAAGGAATAGGAAATTCCAAGGATAATAAAATGTTGCAACTGTTACAATCTCACTTTGCCAGTTGTACAAATTAAATTTCCATTTCTTAACATATTATATATTCATTGCTATTTATAGGAAGATGGACATAAAGGGCCACAAAGACACAATATAACAGAAGCTATTTTAATATTGCCAGCATACATTTTGCACAATGGTTCAACAATGAGCTTGCATTATTTGTGGAGATTTTTCTCTTACTTTCATAGGTGTACTCCAAAGCAAACTTTTATTCAATTATAATGACAACTTTGAATTAATTATTTAAAGCTTTTAAAAACACACACACATATACATACACACACACATATGTGTATGTATACACTTAAATACATCCACATGCATATATATACACATACATGTGTGTATCTACGTGTATTTGTAAACTCTTAGAATTCATCCATATAAGATGGTTTTCTTCATCCATTAACCACTCATCACAGTCTCCTTATTTACTCTAGGTAAGGAAATGTACAAGAAAAATGGTAGCAATGAGAAATACCACTTACTTGATTAGAGTCATTCAATTCTTTTTCAGGGATGCATTGCAAATAACTAAACCAACCAAACAAGATTTCTAATCTGTGTGTTTCGAAAAGGCTTTATGAGTTTCCTAATTTACTATCCAATAACATAGAGAGTTTCTATAGCAACTGTGTAAGAAAACATAGCCCTTGTGTTATAGCACTTGAAAAAGGAGGAATGCTCCATAGGCACTCAAATACATTTTAAAAATTAGATAATAACCTGTCTCAGTGAGTAGCATACTCTGTTGCATGTACAAATAGAGCATCATATTGTCTTTCCTGGAGAATGATTATATCTACATTTATATCTACACTTTTATCTATATCTATATACAAGTCCATTTTCAAAGAAGTTAGCTATATACAGAATTTGTAGTTCATGGTAAATTGTATTCATTACTAAATAAATGACTGCTCTTCATCAAAACTCTCTCCCACTGTTTACTTTTATTTAGAAGGCAAGATTATTTATTTGCTTGTTTTTTAAAGAAATATTTTTAGAGGAGTTTTAGGTTTACATCAGAATGGAGAAGATACAAGATTCCCAGATACCCATTGACCCTCCAACCTGCATAGCCTTTCCCATTACTGATATTGCTCAACAGGATGGCACTTCTACATTTTACCAAGGATGAAACTTCACTGACACATCATAACCACCCAAAGTCCATAATTTACATTATAATCTGCTCTTGGTGTTGTGCATTCTACAGATTTGGACAAATGTGTAATGATATACATTCATCATGATAGTACCAAACAGTATTTTCACTGTCCTAAAAATTCTCTGTGCTTAAGTCTAATTCATCCCCTCTGTCAAATACTGGCAACCACTGATATTTTTACTGTCTCTACAGTTTTGCCTTTCCAGAATGTCACATAGTTGGAATCATACATGTAGCATTTTCACGTTGGCTTATTTCACTTAGTAAGTTGCACTTAAGTTTCCTCCATGTTTTTTCATGGACTGCTAGCTCTTACCTTTTTAACCTTAAGTAATACTCCATTTTCTGAATTGTACCACAGTTTATTTAACCATTCACTTAGTGAAGGATATCTTGGTTGCTTCCAAGCTTTGGTGATTATGAATAAAGGTGCTGTAACTACCTATGTTCAGGCTTTTGTGTGGACATAAGTTTTCAACTCTTTTGGGTAAATATCGAGGAGTACAATTGCTGAATCCTATGGTAAGAGTATGCTTAATTTTGTAAAAAAACTGCCAAAATGCCTTCCAGAATGGCTGTATCATTTTGCATTCCTACCAGCAATAAATGAGTTCTAGTTGCTCCACATTCTCATCAACATTTGGTGTTGTCAGTGTTCTGTATTTTGGCCACTCTGATAGGTAAACAGTGGTACTGCATTATAGTTTTAATTTACATTTCCCTGATAACCTATGATGCAGAGCATCTTTTCGTATGCTTATTTGCCATCTGTATATTTTCCTTGGTGAGCTATATGTTACAGTCTTTGTCTTATTTATTAATCTTTTTTTTTTTTTTTTTTTTTTTTTTTTTTTTTTTTTTTTTTTTTTTTTTTTTTTTTTTTTTTTTACTATTGAGTTTTAAGAGTCCTTTGTGTCTTTTGGATAACAATCCTTTATCAGATGTGTCTTTTAATATTTTCTCCCAGTCTGCATTTTGTCTTCCCCATCTTATCAATTACTTCTTTCACGGACTGTGCCTCTGATGTTTTATCTAGAAAGTCATGACCAGACCCAAGGTCATCTAGGTTTTCTCCTGTTATCTTCTAGGTGTTTTACAGTTTTGCATTTTAACCTTAGGTCTGTAATCCATATTCAGTAAACTTATGGTATAATTTCTTTTTATTTTATGTTATAAAAGTATTGGCATGCAACACACTGAAAATGTATAAAAACAACAATAAAAATGTATCCTTTCACACCAGATAGTTTGAAAGTACTACCCCTTGGCACTTACCCATTTCCCCCCTTATTTCTATGCAATGTCATGTTATTTCAGTCCTCTGGGAGATTTCATAAAATCCCCTATTCATTGCAATCACTGTCACTGTTGTCTCATTGCCTGTTTCATGTCTTTTGATGCTTATACATGATCAGTCTCACAATGTCATCACTACACATGCTAACACCTTCTGGTTGAGGAATGGAGATCTCTGTTTTAATGACTGAAAGGTAAAGTTGTATTGTGCTCTCAAATGTTTCTCACAGGTATATCATCTGTCAACCATTCTTATAATTCTTTCTGTTCTCTCCTTCTCTTGTACTCAGATTGGTATGCATGAAGGCAGATAAGTTATTTACTGAATTAAGTGTTTTCCTCATGTTGCACATGCTATTTTTGCATGTGATTTATCTTTTTCCTGATTTATCTTCAATGTCTTGTACTGACCTTAACTTAATTTTAAAAAGATAGTGTAAATATTTTTGCTAAAAATGGAATTTCAACCATTCTAAATATCCTATTCCTAGTCAAAGACTAATATCATTGTGTATTGAATATTGTTTTGAAAACTGAAAGCTATATTTCTCATAAATCTATGCCTATGTTTTTATTGAAAAAAATGAGGCCTCTTAAAGCTTCAATTTATACTAAAAGTGAATATAAGAGCACTTAACCCTTTTATCTTAATTTTCCTTATTTTAAATAATTTGCCATTGTCACAAACCAACTAAAACAACCACCACAACATAACTGTATCCTGAAGATTACACACATCTACTGACTCTTCCCATTTTGCAGATCAGAGTCAATGCTCTAAGAAACTTTGTTTTTGAATACTCACTAATAAGGTAGAGGAGGAAAAGAAGTCTATCATTGGTCAGTATTTCAGTAGTGTGAGACACAGAGATTTATATGATTAGGCATTATGTCAGATTTTAATTACAAAATACCCTTCAAATATGTTAATTTGCATCTTGTAATAACTATTTCATAAAAAGTTAAAACCTGTAAGCAAAATATAGATCCTACAGTGTTCCTATGTTAATATAATAACTTTCTAAGCAAAGGCATTTGGGTCACCTAGGACTCTAGGATAAAGAATTGGAAACCACGAGGCTGTTAGGCTGTTAGAATTGTTATCATTGCCAGCCATCATTTCAATATATTCAGTGCTTTAATGACTACTTGACACTACTGAATTTCCAAGCCACACTTACACACACACAGATAATATATTTTTTCATGATAGCACCTTAAAAATAAACAATGATAGATACAGTTGATAATTTTAGGAGATGCTATGGAAGCCAATAAAAATTATTCAGAATTTCAGTGAGTTTTCCTGATGGGTGTCTGCTTAAGCAGTCTGTATTTTGGAAACATTTTCTCTTCTTTTACTGAAGAGTTGCTATCTAAGTCTTAACTGAGTAGTATTATTAGATTTCTGCACCTGGACGTCTCTCTTTTCAATAAAACTACGCATCTTTAGGGACAGAGAAATGTTCAATGTGCCAATAGCAAAAAACATTTCTAAAAATTTGATCCTGTGTTACTGTGAGAAAAATACTTGCTTCCTGATTATATCACACAGAACATTTTCTTTCATTCTATAAACTAATAAAATGAACTGAAATTGAACTATCTAAATCAACTTTGAATTAATACAAGTTCTCAATTTTTGATCATGCATAACTCACAGTGGGAGGAAGGTCAAATCTCTTGTCAGGCAATAGTCCTTAGACCCCAGTAAGCACCTCATAAATTCTCATCCAGCACTACTTTTGGATTGTACTTAGAACACTGAAAATATTTACACCTGGGTTGGCAAATTCCCCCTCATGTTATTTTCATTCACTCATTAGGTAATTTTCAGTTATTTTTCAAACTTTGAGAAATATTGGTTTTTCCTGAAAAACAGCAGAAAATTTTTCTTCTTCTTGGATCTATTCTTTTCCTCTTCTTTATTCTATGGCTTCAACATTCTCCCTAAGTAACTAAGCTATTAAAGTTACAGGATTTTTCACAAAATGCTCCTAATAAAGAGACCATCCAAGTAAAATTGATCAAGTTTTATCTCCTCTCCTGATCTTTGATTTTGTCCACTGAGATTTCTTTGTTGCAATTCACATCCCAAATAACATATCTATATATCTATATCTATATCTATATCTATCTATATAGTTTTCAGTAAATTTACTCATCATATTAGTTATATGAATTTCCAAAAGAAGCATAAATACATTTAATCATGAGAACTGTGTGATAGCACAATCTGGTCAGTCTTTATTACTTTGCGCATGACTCCCGCATTTCTTTTTTTTACATCTCACTGCTAAAAACTTTTCAATAATTTTCCTATTAGTTAATTTTAATGAAATCTTCATTTCTCAAATTAGTCCATAAATCAAAATTCAAGTGATTTTATAAACTTAACTTCAACATTAGATAGTAAGATGTGTTTGAAAGATTAGCAGACAAATCTTAATACAAAAGTGACAATAGTTAAATTCAGGACAGCAATATGGCAAACCTCCAGCACAAAAACCTCCAATAAGAAGAAATAAAGTTGAACTTTTAATTAATTTAATAAAGGTGAAGACACTTGCATCAGAAGGGCTTGTAAAAGATCAAATCTGACCTACTTACCCTTATATTGATCCATACTTGTATAAACATTTTAAGATAACAAATAATATGATAACATATGTTGAACAAATGGGAATACAAGCTAATGAAAATCTTCATTCTAAATGAATTTGGAGTATAAGTAAATTCTCAATTATTTTTCAGCCAGATGCCTATAGACTGGAATCTTTTAGCTCAGTAAGAATTTTTAAGTTAAAATATTTCTGTATTTGCAGTTTTGAAAAAAACAAGTTTGTCTACAAAAATAAATTGGAAGGTCAAAAAGAGCTTTGTTACAAAGTGATGATGGTACACGGGGGCAGGTGGATAACACCATCCATCACCATGACACGGGGTAAGAGCAGAGGTCATGCAATCCTTCTGAAAAGTTTTATTTACATATGTCTGCTGAGGTTCTTTATTTCCAACTTAGTAGAGTAGAATGGGTTTCAAGCAGAATAAAGAGAAAACATGCTTGTTTTTTAAAATTAAATTTTCTATATGCATAGTGGAACACATACCAATTTTAAACTTCTATTGACAGGTCCATATTTCTTTCTTTTTTAATTTTCTCATGTTTCTTTATTTTTTTAATTTAAATTCAATTAGTCAACTTACAGCACATCATTAGTTTCAGATGTAATGTTCAATAATTTATTAGTTGCATATAACACCCAGTGCTCATCACATTACATGCCCTCCTTAATACCCAACATTCAATTACCCCATCCTCCCACCCCCCTCCCCTCCAGCAGCCCTTTGTTTCCTATAGTTAAGAGTGTCTCATGGTTTTTCTCTCTCTGCTAACTTCCCATTCAGTTTTCCCTCCCTTCCCCAATGGTCCTCTGCCCTCTTGCTTATATTCCACATATGAGTAAAATCATATGATAATTGTCTTTCTCTGATTGACTTATTTCACTCAGTATAATATCCTCCAGTTCCATCCATGTCGATGTAAACAGTAAGTATTCATTCTTTCTGATGGCTGAGTAATATTCCAACAGATGAATGGATAAAGAAAATGTGGGGTATGTGTGTGTGTATATAAACATTGGAATGTATATAAACAATGAAATATTACCCAGCCATATTTATTTCTAAATTAATTTATTTAGAAAAGGTTTTCTTCTGAAAAAAAAGTTTACAAATTTCAATCTTTGAACTAAAACCTTTCTTTAGATATTTTATATATAACTTATTTTTCCTTTATGAAAGTATTTTCTAATAGTGTCTTATTGTGTCAGGAGATTGGTATTTTCCTGTCAGTTGATCATTTTGGCTTGGCCACTCCCACTTCTATCAGTTCCGTTTGCTCTAGAAACCAATTAAAAATTCACATAATAACTCCCAAACAATTAAAAACATTTTTTTTTAATTCCCACCATAGCAACTCTCTAGCCAAACTGGTATGTATTTATTTCCCCCAAATATGCAATATGCTCTCCATATAAGCTTACAAAATTTGAAATAGCAATTTCCACTCTGCTCTAACTAGCTAAATTTTGAAATCAGGTGTTTCACACTATTGGCAATGGTAGATTTAAAACTCTGGGAGTGCTTGGGTTTCTTTTTGGTCCTGACCAGGTGTGTGTGTGTGTGTGTGTGTGTGTGTGTGTGTGTAAGTTATCACTTGTTAGTATTAAAAATCTGGACATTTAATACAAAATTGAGATTTTCTTATTCTCATAAAAATTGGGATATCTGCCAACTGTGGGTCAACTCCTGCAGAATCCACTCAAGCTGACTGGCTATTTCCCTGTTAGGACCTCACCTACTCAAGGATACAGCTTCCACTTGAGTCATGGGTTGACTCCAAAGGGTACTTGAGTTTATAAAATTGCATCTGATACCTATTTTTCCTCCACTGAGTCCCAGTCTAACACTCAGTTGTTCTTTGACAACTTCCTGAAAACATCTTGAGCCTGGTAATCATTTCTGTTTCTGTCCTCCCAGCTTTATTTTTATTTAAAAAGCTAATGTGGAACTTAGCATAAACATGACATGGTTTCACTAAATTGTCAGTCTTCCAAGTGGATTATAAACCCATTACACATACAGACTATATTTTGCATCAATCTTATATACCTTGCTTTTTAGTATAATACCCTGGACACATAATGGTTTTTATGAGAATATTTTATTCTATCAATGGCTTAATATCTAAGGAAGTGCTTCTATTTTTTTAATAGAAATTAATTTAAATGAATGTGTATTACACACATCTGGGCAATTCAGGTTTATGTCTTTCTCCCCAACATGTACGTTACTATCTCAGAAATCTCACAAGAAAACACTTGATTTAATTCAGGCAGTCATGTTCAAGTAATTAGTTTTGGTTCCAATCACTTGACTTAAATATTTGCAAGTACTGTGCAAGATGGGAATCCTGGAAATAAATGTAAAGAATTAGCACAGGTATCGTTTTCAGTAACAAGAATTTGCCTCCCCTCAATCATGTTTCATATACTATGAAAATGCAACTTAAAATTCAGAGGGTACATAATATTCCATGAAAACTACAGTTTCATTATTTAGTAAATGGAATATGTAAGATATATAGAATCAGGAATGGAAAAATCAAACCACATAGATCATAGAAGTTCAAAGCTCTTGATTAGAGTTTAAATTGTGACTTCCAATTTTTCAAATGCAGCTTAAGTACTT
Organism: Ursus maritimus; assembly: GCF_017311325.1. Taxonomy (NCBI): domain Eukaryota; kingdom Metazoa; phylum Chordata; class Mammalia; order Carnivora; family Ursidae; genus Ursus; species Ursus maritimus. The sequence continues at coordinate 5,806,604 of NW_024426663.1, forward strand.
TCTAAACCATAAAGAATAGATTATATGTATGCAAATTAGAGCTTATTTGATTGACAGAGTGAAACATACTTTAAGACAATATTTTAGTTATAGGTATTCCCTGCTTTTTGAAAGTTGACATTACGCCACTTCACTTTTACAAAAGACCTACAATTGTACCTGTTTTCACTAACTGAAAGAAATCCAAAGAGGATTTTCACTTTTAGGTAAAAAGGCAAAAAGCAAAAAATAGCATTCAGTGTTTGTTTTGTAGTGAGCCATTATAGAGGCAGGACGCAAACCAAGCAGTGAGAGTACCATTTCCAAGCTTCTTCCCTGGGAACTACACTCAGCATCTCAGCATCAAGCTACCATTATTTTGAGCTATGCCTGTGAGCATCTATGCTTTAGCTCAATTTATTTTGTGCATCTGTTATCAAGATGTGTCCTAAGGTATCAGAAAAACCTAAAAGAGGTTATTTTGGGGGCCTGGAAATGCTCAAAAAATTTTCCATATGAAGTAATGGAATTGTTTCTTCACTTTATGCCATTTTGGCTTTCAAAAGCCTTCATAGGAATGCTCTATTTCTGGAATGGAAGAGAATCTATAACTCAAATGTACTTCAGAATTCCTAGAGAACTCTTACCTAACAATTTGTCTTTTACACTCATACAAATGGATAGCTTTATAACTATCATTCTTTCTATTATATACCTAGGAGTTAAAAAATCGTCATGGAAGGGGCGCCTGGGTGGCACAGCGGTTGAGCGTCTGCCTTCGGCTCAGGGCGTGATCCCGGTGTTACGGGATCGAGCCCCACGTCGGGCTCCTCCACTATGAGCCTGCTTCTTCCTCTCCCACTTCCCCTGCTTGTGTTCCCTCTCTCGCTGGCTGTCTCTATCTCTGTCAAATAGATAAATAAAATCTTTAAAAAAAAAAAAATCGTCATGGAACCAATAGAAATACCTTTGAAGATTCTACCATGTTAGGGCACCAGAGTTGAACTTATTAGGCTGTTTATCTAGTCAGTCATACCAGTGTAACACTTCAAGCCCAACTTGTGTTGTATATTTATGATACTAATTTAGTTTTGGAAATAAAAGTTTTAATAAATATTTCTTGAATTAGATAATAATTACATTGTTCACTCATTAATTACATACATTATTGATAAATTTTTGAGTTGTCAGAATGTTTAGTAAAATAAAAAATTCATAATTATTTCTATCATTACTCTGGCAATTTGACACTATATAACAAATTATTTTAATTTTGATATGTTTTGCTGAAGTGAACTGACCCTTTTAATACCTTGGAAAAACTGAATTTAAAGAAAGATAATATATGATAAATTTCAAACACACAGTAAACAATTTTCAAATAATGGAAAAGCCATCTTAAGCCAGAAAGGAAGAGAGAAATCCAAGTGAGAGAAACACATCTGAACTAACTCTATATCAACTCACTGGAGTTAACACTCCCAAAATTTGACCTAGGAGATAAGTGATTCCTGTTTTGGGAAGAGGAATGTGGTCTTTGCTATAGAAGGCAGAACTACTGAAACTCCAAATGGTGGTCCAGAGATTCTTTTTTTTTTTTTTTTTTTAAGATTTATTTATTTATTTGAAAGAGAGGCAGGGAGGAGCAGAGGGAGAGAATCTTTCAAGCAGACTCCCTACTGAGCATGGATATTTTTTTCCCCCCACAACCCATGAGATCATCACCTGAGCCAAAACCAAGAGTCAGAAGCTTAACTGACTGAGCCACCCAGGTGCCCCAATGGTTGACAGATTCTTGACCAAACTTTAGTCAGGCTCTCCTGAGCCCTTTTCTTGACTATGACTCAATCTTTGTTTATTAACAACTACTAGAGAAAATCTGCACAAATGATTTTATCCACCTCACCAACTCCCCTTCACACACACACACACACACACACACACACACACACAACACTCATAGACATAAAATGAGAGACTTGAAAAACACTAGCATAGTTTCTAACAGCTATAGGATGACTCCAGTTCGCTTTAAAATGGCTGCCTGAGAAAGAGTGATGTTGCCAAAAGAATTTACGTTTGTTCCAGCCAACACTGGAACATAGCAACTCTGTCTTCTAGTCTCTGTGGGAAGATAGGAACCTAAGTTACATTAGACAGTTAGCAAACCCAGGTGGTCTAGTCATATAACCCAACCCCTCTTCCTAATTTTGTAAATTTCCACTTCCTGAGTCTACTCAATTCCCTGTATTTCCCCCTCCTTACTCCCTCACTCTCCTTTTAAAATACCAGGTCACCTCTATACAAATGAAGTTGAATTCAGTTCATAGGTACCCTCTTACCAACTACAATAACTTATTACTGAATAAATGTGTCCTTGCTTGGTCTGTCTTTGAAATGATCCACACAAGAAATGGGAGGAGGGGGGGTAAAGAAACACTTGTTCACCACCCAGGAAAAGACAAAGAGATGACTGAGAGACAAAAAAATACACTGTAAGAAATTAGTAATCCAAACCTCCAACCTGAACTAACTATATGAAATTACTACTCTAAATTTCATAAATCATTTGTCACATCTTTTTTATTATCTACAATTTACTGAACTAGAAGGTAATTAACCCTGTACAAAATGAGTACAAAATTAAAAACTGCAAAAAACAGAGGGGAAAATAGTGATATGAATGAAAAGAATCAAGGACCTGTTGAATGAAAAATGTTAAAATAATCTGAAAGAAACTATAAAATAAACATATTTGAAAATTAAAGAGAAAATTAAAATGAAAGATAAAAATATATGATTATAAGTAAAGGAAGACATAATTGGAAATCAAATACTTTTCTAACATTGAAAACATAGTGACTGTACCATAACAATGTTCCTTTTCTTACCAGCACTATTTCCCTATTTTTCCTTTAAATAGAAATTCTATTTTATTTTTTCAAATACTCCCTATTCTTCTACCTAGTTAAATGCCTCAGAAGATGCTACTCAAAACCAACTTCCAAAGACAGATCTGATTGGTACAAAAAAAATTCCACTACATAGCTAATGATTTAGTTCTAGAATGGGAATATATCAGAAGTTGGTGCAAGGAGATATGATGGAAAAAAATACCACCGTACTATAAGAAAAAAAAAGTTTAGGTTTTTCAATTGGATTATGTTTTATGTGAATATTCTGTCTATATATCACATATAACACATTATATCTATATAATAAAATGATAAAACAACATAATATAAACATTACATTATATATTAGTATATGTTATATATTATTTGGATTAGGCTATTCGTGGAATTATAAAGATGCATAGAAAATGGCAAAGTAAAGAAATGCAAAAGAAATTTGATACTAAAGACATGAACTGAACTGCATAATTTATCTATTGTGGAGGCTATACTACCTCTAGACTTTTTGTTATACAAGCATTTTTTCTGGTTTTCTGTTACTCGCAAGGTACATCTTAACTGACACACATTGAAATATAAAAGTCAGTGGAGAGGTGAATAAAAGTAAGTTAGGTAAGCCTAAAGAAAGCATAAAGATGATGAAAGGAAAAATATAAAAAGGGATTTTTATCTCAAGTTAAAATACAGGAACTGGGGATTTAAAAATCTAACTAAAAGTTTTTAATAAGAGACAAAACACTGATCTTTATTTGTATGTTATGTAAATAATTTTACCATCCATATTATTTAGATACTTCACTATCTATATTATCTTTACATACTATCCCTTCCTATATTTATATACTCTTTCATATACAATGTACATGAATAATATATTTATGAATATAAACATATACATGAACATGTACATATATACATGTATATACTGCACACACAATTATGCCATATATTAGAAATGTCAAACACATTCACAATAAAAATAAGAGGAATGAATGATTGAAAAAGTCACAAAATGAAGTAGTTAATATTCACTGCTGGATATGTTATCAATTTATGCTTCTTTACAATCTGTTCTCAAATTTCAAAGCTAGTATAAAATAAAATAAATTTTATTTGAAAATGGAATATATTCCAACTGATTAGAAATTTACTTTATTTATTTAAACTGCTATGTGGTATTCCATCGTATAAATATATCCATTCCCATTACTCGTGAATTAAATCTCTATTAAATTTATGTTAAAACTTAATGTTAAGTGGGCTCCTGGGTGGCACAGCGGTTGGGCGTCTGCCTTCGGCTCAGAGTATGATCGGCGTTATGGGATCGAGCCCCACATCAGGCTCCTCTGCTGGGAGCCTGCTTCTTCCTCTCCCACTCCCCCTGCTTGTGTTCCCTCTCTCGCTGGCTATCTCTATCTCTGTCAAATAAATAAATAAAATCTTAAAAAAAAAAAAAAACCTAATGTTAAGTGAGAAGAGTTACATAGGTTCAGTATGCAATCATTTACATAACATAAACATTTTATATAATATTTTTAGCTTCAGGTATATATCTGATACTTTAAACATGGATGGTAATGTTACACTCTAAAGGAGATAATGAAGAGAACAAGTTCAGGAGGAAAGCACAAAGATATCTGTAATTCTTATTTTATGTATAAATATATGGATAAAGCAAAGAATAAAATATATAACATTTAAATATTCTGAGTAATGGATATATGGGTATTCACAACATCATTTTCTGTCCTTTTCTCCAACATAAAATTATCAAAACACAAATAAATATATAAACCTAAGTTATAATTCTGCTACATTATAAAAATAAAGTCTGAGGCCTCTCTGTATCTATGTGTACTAGAGAGCAGGGTTGCATGGTTGATAGTTTACAAATGTGGAGAGAAGTTGAGTGGATGGCCTTGGACAAGTAATTTGACATTTCTGAATCTCTGACTCCTTATCAATAAAAGCAAAACAATAATAGTGTTTTCTTTGTACAGTTGTTTTGAAAATTAAATGAGACAACATATATAAAAGTCCTGAAATATAGAAGGGAATCAGCAAATGTTAGTTCTTCTCTCATCAGTAAATATCCAGTTTCCTTTGTGACTCATTCCAGAGGACAGGAAGTTTCAGTTGCCTTCATCCTTAATCATCTTCTTAATCAATTATTCTAAACATATTCTATGATATTCTGATATTCAAGGCAAGCACTATTACACTTTAGACTTTTGAAAAAGCCAGGTTAACCAGAATTCAAGAGAAACAATATCTATATTGTACATGACTAGCTTACAGGTTTTAGGTATACCATTTTTTTTTTCATTTTATTGGTATTTGAATATTAACCTCTTTATTTGCTCAGATTCATTCTATAAATTTTACTTTTATTTAAATTATATTTAAATTGTTAATATTTACGTTTGTACTACAAATTGTACACTTCCTCTTAAAACTAATAACTAACAATTAAAAATAATGATCAAGGGTTTTGAAATTGGGCAGGTTTGTTTTGCCAGCTTCTTTTCCTCTGTGTAATACTGGAGTTAGGGCATTACTGAATGCCAATAGTATTCAATAAGGCAACCTGGCTTTGAAAATACCTTCAACTTTGAGAATTTGTCCTTTTTTCAGTCTGATATTCTTTGACTGATATTTAATAATATGTTGCCTTGGTACGAGATAAGAAGTAGAAAGTATGTAAGAAGTGCGATCCAGTATTGCATATTAAGGTATTTTCGTTCTTACAGACCAATTTTTATTTATGGTTTGATATATGTGTCACATCATGTATCTTTCAAAAGAGGTAATATTTTGACAAGGCAGGAAATTGTATACCAAAATATATTTTACCCACACACACACCTTATACACATAAATACATACACTCTCTTTTCTGAATTTGAAAATTTATCACCTATGGAAGAATACTTACGTTTCAAATATTTCTATTAAATGCCACCTAATGAATAGAAACTTAAATACAAAATTTAGATTGTATTTGGGAAATTTAGGATTGTAAATCCACTTCCTAATGTTGTAACACTCACGGAAGTCTGTATCCCATGGCTTTCTAATAATTGTAATCTCCTTTGCCCCCTGTGTTAGAGATATAATTATGTTAACAGCTTTCCTACACAGGCACCATACATTGCCATTATGAGGCTAACTTCATTTAATTAGCATCATGTAGTAAATTAGCAGTTATAAGGACTGCTGGGTACAAGGGGATCTCCATTTTCTCACCATTTACTTAATCCTCAGTCAATGTTAAGATTACTGCTCAATGAATTTCCATACCAAAATCACCCTCTTCAGATGTTGTGATTCAGTATTTGTATGGATTTGGAACAAACAGTTTTCTCTGGACGCCCACAATTTAGGATTATTGAAACCCCATACTGCTCCTTGTTGGAAAAACAGGATACAGAGAGACAATGCCCATTGAAATGCATTCTTTTTCTTTCAAAACAACTATTTTTTAAAACAACTTGATGAAAAGAGTAGAATTTTTTATATAAGATTTTATTTATTTATTTGACAGAGAGAGAGACAGCCAGCAAGAGAGGGAACACAAGCAGGGGGAGTGGGAGAGGAAGAAGCAGGATCCCAGGAGAGGAGCCTGATGTGGGGCTCGATCCCAGGACTCTAAGATCACGCCCTGAGCTGAAGGCAGACACTTAACGACTGAGCCCCCAGGTGCCTCGAAAAAAGTAGTATTAACAATAAAGTAAATGGAAAGGCAGAATGATTCCTTTTAAAAGGAAGTTCCCAGATTTTATTTGTGTTTTAGTGAGCAAACCTTTTTATGCCTAGTATTTGGTGAAAACAATACAACGCAAAACACATAAAACAATACCAAAAAAACACATAAAATTAAAATTAAATTGCATTGTTATTTATCCCATTACTGGACTTACAGTGTGCTGTGAAGATGACTAATTTCTGTATTTGTGAGTATATGCTTAGCAATTAATTGTTTTCAACTTTGTTAAGGATTATTTTCAGAGTAGCACAAACTACCAGTTTTAAACAGAAATTATTAAAATCATAGACCATCAGGAAAATATATTTATTTGCTTAATATAGAAGAGACATGATGCATGTAATCTGTAACCTTAGAGAATAAAGTGTTCTGTATGGCTAGATTTCTCAGAATGTCTAGGTCCAATGTAAGCATCAAGCCATTTTTACAATTGTTTACTTGAGAATTCTCCAAGGAACTTGCCTGCCTTCTTTATATAGAATATAGTAAATAAAATATAAGTTTTTACTCATAATCCAGGCAATTATTATAAAATAAGTTTTGGTGTTGTATTTCATAGCAGTAATGGCTCCAAGACATATTAAAGTGTTTAGGGCTCTTGGCACAATATTAGTCACATTTCTTCCTTTTTCAGTTTGTTTCCTTGTTACCTCACTGTCACCTTTCTCTCCTAAGGAAAACAATGTAGAAATCCTCATCATTGTTTCAAGTTTGCTACTTCCCAATATCATGTGCTTCCAAACAAAATAATGAGGCATATCTAAGTTGTAGGTAGGAGTAGCTACATTCTGACTAAAGAGATGGGTAGTTTCCCCATGAGTAAAAGACATGAGCTTAATGTATTGACTCTAATTTTTAGCTAGCTGGCCAGTGACTTACACATTCTCTTTAGATGGGTAGATAGCTGATTTATTTGCGTAGAGAACTAATCCTAATGCCTTATATGCTAACACTTTATGGTGTATAAATTCCAAAGACATCAAGACTGAGAGGAAAGGGAACCTGAGACTAGGAAGTTTTATATTCATAGAGACCCTGTGAATAAATATGTCTCAAAAGAATCTCCAGGAAAATGATGGGAGAAAAATGTACTCATTGGCTTCCATGTTCCATTGGTCAACATTGCCTCAGACATGATTTCCCCTGCACATGTCGGTTGTGCTGTCTGTCCTCTCAGAGTGGTTGCCTGAATCACCAGGTTTGAAAATAGCAATGACAGCACCCAAATATAATCCACGGGTGCTGCGTAAGCCAGCAAGTGAGTATGAATGGGCAATCCTCCCTGCTATGCCTAGTAAGCTATTGCACTTGTTTGAGCTGCAGCAGGCCTTTTGTGTTCTCTCGGCCCCATGGGAACAGAGACTCACTAGGGAAGGAGGTCAAATTGCCTTGAATAAGGCATGAAACAAATTACGATTGGGTTTATGTCTCTGAGAGAATTTCCTGCAGTGGGCCATGCCATCCAAGTAGGCTGAAAGTCACAAAATCTGGCCCCTCTGAGGAGTGGATTCAGCACTCCAGGAGCCTACTTTTATTGATGACAGAAACCCCCTTTGGGCCTACAGAAGTGCTTCTGGTACTAGGTAATCTTTCTCAAGAATCAGCATAGAATTCAGTAGAAAATCATGACTGAGGGATCTATGTGGCATATAGTCTAGATCCAGGTATTTTAAATTCTTTTTAGGTAAGGGGACACCCAAACAAGTACAGATCTTCCTTAACTCAGGATGAGGTTATGACCGCGTAAACCCATCATGAACTGAAAATATCATAAGTTGAAGGTACATTTAATGTACCTAACCTACCATACATCATAGCTTCGCCTAGCCGACCTTAAATGTGCTCAGAACATTTGGGCAAATTCATCCAGTGTTGGGCAAATTCATCTAACATGAAGCCTATTTTATAACAAAGTGTTGAATATCTTATGTAATTTATTGAGCACTGTACTGAAAGTGGAAAACAGAATGGACATGTGGGTACAGAATGGTTCTAAGTGTATCAGTTGTTCACCCTGTGGTGCCATGGCTGACTGGAAAGTGGGGCTGGCTGCTGCTGCTCAGCATCAGCACGGCATCTTACTGCATATTGCTAACCTGGAAAAGGTAAAAATTCAGAATTTGAAGTATGTTTTCTACTGAATTCCTATTGCTTTTGTACCATCATAAAGTCAAAAAATTATAAGTCAGACCATTGTAAGTGAGGGATTATCTGTAATCTAAAAATAAATCCTCACACTTTCCATTTGTTTGGTAACTAATAAAAATTGAGTGTCATTTTCACTTTTAACATACATGAAATATTTTCTACACGTATGTGATATTTACTGTTGATAGATTATTTGGCAGGCCACATGTAGATCCAGAGGGAAGTTAGACAGCAGAACTTTTTAGACTGCTTTTTACAATGCTTTGGGAAGATCTTCAATATGTCTGGAGTCTGAATTATTAGTTGGAGACTCTGATCATAAAACCACGAATTGGAAGTTACTTAAAGAGTGTGTATATGTATATATATAGCCATTGAATTAACTTATATCGAAATACCAAGATGACTTTTTAAGAGAGAGAGTTCATGCGTGCATGAGGCGGGGATAGTGGGGAGAGAGAAAGAATCTTAAGCAGACTTCATGCCTATTGCGAAGCTTTTCTCTGGGCTCAATCTCACAACCCTTCGATCATGATCTGAACCAAAATCAAGAGTTTCTTCATCTCTGGCTTCTTGAATGAGATTAATATTCCTAAATACAAACCAAAGAGGGGTGGGGAGAGACAGAGAAAAAATGCGAATGGACCCAAAACTAGTAAGAAGAATAAATTAGTTTAAAAAAAAAATCTGACAAAGAAAATCCCTGGACCTGATTGCTTTACTGCTGAAATCTACCAAATATTCATAGAACTAACGCTAATCCTTCTCAAGCTTTTCCAAAAAATTGAAGTGCAGGGTAAACTCTCTGACGCATTCTATGAGCCAACATTATCCTGATACCAAAGTCAAATATACCACAGAAAAGAAAAACTACAGACCAATGACCTTTATGAACAGGGATGCAAAAAATCCTCAACAAAATAATATCAAACCAAATTCAACAGCATATTGAAAGAATTATACAGCATGATCATGTGGGATTTTTTCCTGGAATGTAAATGTCCTTCAACATAAGAAAATTGTTCAATATAAGATATCAGATTAACAGAATGAAGGATATAACTATATAAAAACTATGATTTCAGGGGCGCCTGGGTGGCTCAGTCATTAAGCATCTGTCTTTGGCTCAGGGTGTGATCACGGTGTTCTGGAATCAAGCCCCGCATCAGGCTCCTCCACTGGGAGCCTGCTTCTTCCCCTCCCACTTCCCCTGCTTGTGTTCCCTCTCTCGCTGGCTGTCTCTCTCTCTGTCAAATAAATAAATAAAATCTCTTTAAAAAAAAACAGTATGATTTCAATTGATACAGAAAAAGTATTTGACAAAATTCAACATTCTTTCATGATAAAAACACTCAACAAACTAGGAATAGAAAGAAACTACTTCAGCATAAGAAATGACATATATAAGAAACCTACAGCAAAAATCACACTCAATAGTGAAAGACTGAAAGCTTTTCCACTAATATCAGGAACAAAATGTTCACTTTCACTACTTCTATTCAACATGGAATAGAAGTCCTACCCAGAGCAATTAGGCAAGAAAAATAAGTCATCCAAATCAGAAAGGAAGAAATAAAGTTATCTCTAACAGATGACATAATCTTGTCTGTAGAAAACTCTGAAGATTCTACCAAAAAAAAAAAAACCTAGAACTAATAAACAAATTTAGCAAAGTAGCACGATATAAAGAAAGCAGCAAGCAAAACTCAGTTGTAATCCTATCTACTAATAAACAATCTAAAAGGAAATTTAAAAAAATTCCACTTAATAATAAATACTTTGGAATTAACTTATCTAAGACGATAAAAGACTTGCACAATAAAAACTATAAAAACATTTCTGAAAGAAATTAAAGAAGACATAAATGAAGAAAAAGACATCTTATGTTCATGGATTGGAAGAATTAATATTATTGAGATCCCAATACTATCCAAAGTGGTGTACAGAATTAATGTAATCCCTGTGAAAATCCTAATATCTTGTTTTTCATTTTTTTTTTGAAAATCCTAATTTTTTTTGTAGAAATAGAAAAATTCCTTCTAAAATTCAAATATAATATAAAGGGACCCTGAATAACCAAAACAATTTTGAAAGGAGATTCACACTTCCTGATTTCAAATTCAATATAAAGCTACAATAATCAAAACAGTATGGTACTAGAAAAAAGACAGTATATGCACCAATAGAATAGAATAGAGTTCACAAATAAACCCTTGCATATATGGTTAAATGTTTTCAACAATGAGATACCACCTCATATCCATTAAGATGATTATCAAAAAAGAGAAAAAAGAAAGGATGGCAAGGGTGTGGAGAAATTTTAATTCTTAAGCATTACTGTTAGGAATGTTTAGTGGTATAGCTGCCATGGAAAACATTACAGCAGCTTCTCAAAAAAATTAAAAAAAGAATTACCATATGACCCAGAAATTCTACTTCTGGGTTTATACTTTAAAAAAATATACTTAAGGGGCACCTGGGTGGCTCAGTCGTTAAGCGTCTGCCTTTGGCTCAGGGCATGATCCCAGGGTCCTGGGATCGAGCCCCACCTTGGGCTCCCTGCTCCATTGGGAGCCTGCTTCTTCCTCTCCCACTCCCCCTGCTTGTGTTCCCTCTCTCGCTGGCTGTCTCTCTCTCTGTCAAATAAACAAATAAAATCTTTAAAAAAATAAAAATTAAAAAGTATACTTAAAAAAAGTCTCTAAGAGATATTTACATACACATATTCATAGGAGCATTTTTACAATAATAAAACACAGAAGCAACTCAAGTGCCTATCAACATATATGTAACATGTACTACACACGTACAATGGAATATTATTCAGTCTTATAAAGGATGGATGAATCTTGAGGACGAAATACTAAATGAAATAGGCCAGTCACAAAAGACAAATGTTGTATGATTCCACTTTCATGAAGCAGAGTAGTCCAGATCATAGTGATATAAAGAAGAATGGTGGATGGCTGGGGTGAGGGGAGGAGGAAATGACAAAGGTTATTGTTTCATGGGTATAGAGTTTCAGTCTTGCAAGACGTAAAGCGTTCTGGAGATGGATGGTGGTGTCAGTTGCACAAGAATATAAATGTACTTAATACCTGTGAACTGTACAGTTAAAAATGGTTATGATAATAAATTTTATGTTATGTGTATTCTACCACAATTAAAAAACGGAAAACATATGTGAGGCATATATAAGGCAGAAATTGTTTTAAGTACCCCACAATTAATTTCACTAAGAAAAATTTAAGGTAGGGTTTAGAATTATTAGCTGATACGAAAAGTGGCACAACATGCCCAAGTTCACACAGCTGGTAACTGAGAAAGCTTGACCTGAACCCAAGCAGTGGCAACAGCGACTATTTCGGCACTCTTAACAATCAAATTACCATCTATTCTTGACAATGCAGGTAAAGACAAAAATGCCCTTGCGTGAAAATTTTATTTTTGATTTTTGATAAGGGGAAGTGGAACAGTAGTTCTTAGGTCTATTATCAAAATGTCTTCTTATGCCCCAGAAGATTTTCAGCCTTAGTTCTCACAGCTGCTAAAAATGATCAGGAAAGTGAACAACATTTAAAAGAATGAAGAGAGGGGTGCGTGGGTGGATCAATTCTTGAGCACCTGACTCTTGATTTCTGCTTGGGTCATAATCTCATGGATCCTTTGATTGAGCTCCATGTCGGGACCCCACACTTAGCAGGGTCAGAGTGAAGATTCTTTCCCTCTGCACCTCCCCCCACTCATATGCACTCCCTCTCTCTCTCTCTGAATAAATAAAAATCTTTTTAAAAGATGAAAAATAAAAGGATGAAGACAGGGGCGCCTGGGTGGCTCAGTCGTTAAGCATCTGTCTTCAGCTCAGGGCATGATCCCAGAGTGCTGGGATCAAGGTCCGCATCCAGCTCCCTGCTCCACTGGGAGCCTGCTTCTTCCTCTCCCACCCCCCCTGCTTGTGTTCCCTCTCTCGCTAGCTGTCTCTCGCTCTGTCAAATAAATAAATAAATAAATAAATAAATAAATAAATAAATAAAATCTTCAAAAGAAAAAAGGATGAAGAGAATGGTAAGAAATGAATGAGCAGTGCTGAGTAGCAAGAACTGTGATTGTGGAATGAACTGGTCCTATGCTTTTAGATGGAGTGGGGGCACACTATGAATATGGGATTCAGAACTGAATTTCCTTCTGAGGCCAGGGTCTATTTTGTGCCAACCTTGGTGCTCAGTGCTTTCATAAATGTGCCTTAATTTCATCACAGTGATTCTGCATTAGGGAAACCATTATCTAATTATTCCCATAATGTTGTTTTATATTATGAAGAATATTCCAATTTGAAAACCATTCTTCTCAAAACAATTTTTAACTTTGTATATTGTTAGGTAATGATAAAGCATTGTCAATTTTCTTGGACTTAAACAAAATTGGGTAAGATATTTTTCTTGAAGTTTTGTTTGATTTAAATGAATTCATTAGAGAGTTTTTTAAATTAATTCCCTTTATCAATGGATCACATTCTAATTTCCATCTCCCCAAGGAAATCTGCTTAATGAATTTATACTATATTTTTAAATTTAATTCTTATAAAATGTGCACTGTTTTTTTCTGTGCATGCATCTTTCCTTCTGTAAACTACTTTCCCTTTACTTATGGGAAGCTAACACTCTCTTCACACCAGTAAGAGAATGAGCATGGTTTATGGCAAGTTAGTTACATCTTGGTGCCCCTGTTTACTGTGTTCTTTATATAGCATATACAATGTGTTATTTTTGCATTGATGGGCAACCTGGACCTTATTACTTTGGTCAATCCAACACTTTCACTTTAGTCTGCCATTCTTATCCAAGACCTGTCAGTGTGTGCCTTGTATGTGTGAAGTTTATTTCTTTTCTGCAGATGCCAGTAATGTGCTTGCTCTTATTCAGCAAGTCAAAATAACTAAAACAGTAATTGTTGATACATTTAAATTTGAAATTTCCATCTATCTGTGTAAATGCTTGCCTATCATTTCTCATGATCAGCATCCACAGGGGTTCAAGGGAAAATAGTTCAATCATCACAATTAATACTATTAATCCACTATCATATTTGAGCCTATAGTGTGCTGACTCTAAGAAAAAGAATTATCTGTAAAATATATGCCAGAAAAAAAAAGAGAGCACATTACTACAGGATGCATGCTGACCTTTTACCTTAGGGTAAAATGGACTTATGATTTATTTCTATACCAATTAGCTAGAACTTATGAGAAATTGCTAGCCAATTAGGATAACATAGAAAAGTGACCTTAAAGACTATTCTTGGGCTTTAAATATAATTCAAAATATTGTTGATAATCTATAAAACTCTGTTTTATGATGTAGTTAATTTAGGTTTCAAGGTGAAGTATGGAACTGAAATAACCAGCTGGACTATTCAGACATAATGACTTGCTTTTAAACTACCTTTCACATTGATTTTTTCTGATTGAATAGGACTTTTTATAGTAAACATGGATTTTATATTCATTAATTTTAAAGATTCACTAATACTCCATAAGGTAAATTACTTGCAAATAACACAATTTTGTAAAACCATATTGATAAAAGCACATTAACATTGTTACCAATCAAGTATTGAATTTAGTATTAGATTTAAACTTTTAAGTTCAAAGAACTACACAACATTTTTATTAAGTACGTAAAAACATCACTACATAAATGAAAAAAGAGTACGTTTCTGAGGTGCCTGGATGGCTCAGCTGGTTAAGTGTCTGACTCTTGATTTCTGCTTGGGAGCCAGCTTGAGATTCTCTCTCTCCCCCTCTGCCCTTTGCCTCCCCCCAAATCTCACCCCCAGATTGCATGCAAAATCTCCCTCTCTCTATTAAAAAAAAAAAAAAAAAAAAAAGACTGTTTCCTATTGGAAACAAATTTAGAAGTAGTAAAAATTATAGTACTTTTTTTTCTCTCTAGATTTCCACCTCAATCTAACAAACGTGGTTGATGATACAGTTTATGAGATTATCTGCATCAGTATAGGCTTATCTAAATCACATATAATTATCAAAAGGTAGATTCTGTCATCAGCTAATAAAGAGATAAAAATACCTAAAGGGCAGAAGAAGTTTAGAACCTTCACTGACATAAGAAAACTTTGATTTAGTTTTTAACACATCCTTTCCATTTACACTAGGGGTCAGGGGGACAAATTTTTTTAAGTTTTACATAAAGTGTTAATCTTGGAAATATAATTACTACATTCATTTACTTGTGGTTAAGAACTGAACATTCTGAAAAGAATATGTAATAACCAAATTGTTGATTTATGGATTTAGGGCTTGGTTACTTATACCATTAATCTGATACCACTAGAATCTCATCAATATCCTGTTAGTAGCAATAGGATATTTAATGCCCAAAACCTACTATTTGGTCACTTCCTGTATTCTTCTTCTTTTCTCTTCCCTTCCCTTCACTATCATCCCCTCCCCTCTTTCTGCCTCCCTCCTCTGGCCTGTCCCCCTTTCCCCTTCTCTCTCTCTCTCTTCAGTTGAGAATTTCTTCCTGTTATTCCTCTTAATTCAACTCTGAAGAGCCTAATATTTGGTACACATATTGAACTTCTCATGGCTTAAATGTTGCCTTCTCTGTAAAGCTTTAAATAGAAACAAAAATAATTTTCCCTCTCTTTCAATAGATTTTCCCTAACTCTGGCATAATAAGCATAGCATTTGCTCAATATTTTGTATGTGTTTCCTATTCCTCTCCCTGACCCCCTGGAAAGCAGGGCTAATGGTTTCCTTATCATTGTGTCCTTAGCTTTAATATAATTTGTGAAACACTTATTTGTAATGAGTATTTATTTTGTAGATGATAATTGTATTTTTAGGTTAATTTTCCCAATTGTTCAAATAAGTTAATTTTATTCTCTTTGGAGACTTTCAAAGGGGATAGAATAGGGTTAATGCATTTTCCACTTTTAAGGTGCCAAGTCCATGTGGAAGGATAATATATCTAGGAGGTGCTTTCCAACAGTCTTCTACAATTTTCCACAACCAAACCAAGAATCTGAAAATTCCAACACTGGTCTTCCCAACCTGAGAACTTGGGAATCTCTTACACGCTACCACTGAGTCAGGGAAGTACTGAAATTATATTCATTTTTTCCCACATATCTTTGGACTTGGGTGAAATGTCACTGACATATTTTGATCAGGAGTCAGAATATAAAATACTAACACGTAGTAATAACTACAGCAACTATGACAGCAACAAAAACAGCAAAACAATAGTAAGATTTATTGATAGTCTTCCATAACTAAAACTGCTGACACACATTAGGCATTTCTGGGGATTATGATTTATTTTTTATGAGTATGAAAACCCTACTTCCAAGAAAATCTTTTGACAACTTCACATAAATACAAACGTTTACATGGTTACTTTATAAGAAATGCTACAGAGTACTAACTGGTCTTACTTGAGAAACCTGGGCAATAGGCAATAAATATATTGCTAAAATTTACATTCCAAAGGTAAAACAATTTTGATCATCATTGTCAATGAAGAATATTAGAAAGTGAAAGTAGGTTTTAAATGGAACAGCGGAAGGAGAAAAAGCAAAGAGATTCTATTTATAAATTATTTGCTGCCTGACAGTGTACTAAGTACTAAACTTCTAAACATTTCTAATTTTATACTCAATGACAAAATGCTATTATTATGCCCATTTTATATAATAGGAAATAGGTAAGAAAGGGTAAGTAACTTCTACATTGTGACTCAGCAAGTAAGTGTCTGGATTACATTCCAAACCCAGTTTCATCCGCCTGTTTTAAAAGGCTATGCTATTAATTACTAACTCCTTCACTTTTCATAGTAATTTGCGGTCACACTACTACGCCAGATACATTTGCTCTGCACTTTCCCCCTCACTGGGAATTGGCTGTTCTTCTAGATTTATTAGTTAGTTGCTTAAAGAGGAAGACAGAAAGGTTATTGCAGTTTTGTGAAAGGACAGAGGAATATTTCTGTTGGGAAAAAAGGTAAGAATGTCTGAAGACCTCTTTTTTTCCTTTCTTATTTATTATGGATTGCATTCTTTAAACTTTATAAGAAAAAAAAAAACTAGAAATAAAAACAACTACCATACATGGAGCACTGTGTGCCAATCACTGTGTTAAATACTTTACATATATTACCTCTAATTGTTAAAACACTGCCTCAAAGTAAATGTTAGTTTCTCGTTTTACAAATGAGGGGAATGAGGCTCAGGGAGATTAAATGATCTGCCCAATGATTGCAGATCTAGGAATAGCAGTTGTCATATGAATGCCTAGCAAGAATGAAATGCCCATGTGCTCTCTAATCTAGCAAAGTAGAGGAAAAAAGATTGAGGGATGGAATAATCTTACACAGAGGTAAAAAGACAGCATCAGTAGAATGAGATGATGCTATAGAAAGACAGATGTTTTCTCTCTTGGATTATGAATTTGAAGTTTCTACAGATGAAGCAGTAACCCATTTTAAAGGATGATACTAATATACTAATTAATAGTGTACCTATCATTTAGTGAACACTTAGTATTCTTTACAATATAATCTCCATTCTTACAAGAACCTTGTGAGGGAGGTGACGTACCTATATCTAACTACAGATTATAGATGAAGTAACAGAGACTTTGAAAGTTTCAAGATCTTGTCCAAAGTTATACAATTAATTGGTGAATAGAGTAAGGATTCAAATGAATCACTGGTTAATACCTTGCCCTATGCTCTTACTTAAGGAAAACATCCTTTTAATATTGTGTTAATAAGATCTTTTTAATAACAATCTATGAGTTAAGTGTAAGTTACATCCAAAGTATCATGTCAGGCCAGAAAAATAGAGACTTTGTTTTTTTAAGATTTTATTCATTTATTTGAGAGAGAGAGAGAGAGCATGGGTGAGAAGCACAAGCAGGGGGAGTAGCAGAGGGAGAGGGAGAACCCCACTGAGCAGGGAGCCTGATATGGGGCTGATCAGGACCCTGAGATCATGCATGACCTGAGCCACCCAGGTACCTCTAGAGATTTTTTTTTTTTTTAACTCGATAAAGTGGCTAGCCCTGGCTCACAGATTTTAGTCTATTCAAGACTTGTCACAGACACTAAGACCCTGTGCCCAAATCAAAAGCCGTTATCAGTCGGAACTCAGTGGTAAATTGAAGAGGAATAGCTGAATGACTTTGTGACCTCTAAGAATGGTGGTTATCTCTTCAGCACATGTATCAGAGATGGTTAGTTCTAGACCATCCCTTAGACCAACCCTTAGACCATGCTTTAGTTCTGAGAATGATTCCCAGGATACTGTGATATCAGAATCTCTTTTGCTCTGGAGCTGAACTCGTAAATCAAAGGCTATTATTTGTTGGAACTGGTTGGGTCTGAGATAAACAGAAACTTAACTATATATTTATGAATGGGTTACTGTATCTCAGGGGAACATAAAAATCAAGAATTCAGTACATATTTGACAGTCTATTAGGATTTTTTGGTATAATGGGAAAATGTAGACTGAATACAATAATTAAGGAAGATTTGTATTTTACATGCAAACATAACTCTAAAATGTTGATTAATGGACCATTGCCAACAACAGGGAGAGCTCTAAAGGAAAAGTACAAGAATTTGCAATATTTTTTTATCAGTGACTTGATCATGACATAGAAGCCACCCTTTTCGTATTTGTGGATGACAGACTTAGGAGGATTATCTAATATATTTCATGACACTGGCTGATTTCAAAAATCTTGATAGGCTTGAATGATGGACTAAAACCAATAAAGAAGAATTTGACAGAAATAAATAAAAGATTCCCCATTTAGATTAAAAGCAGGTTACATAAACGTAGTCCTATCTCAAAAGCAGCTCAGCTAAAAAGACTAGATGTTTAAGTTGGTGACAGAAGCCAACAATAAGACATAAATAATAAATTCTAGGCTGCTTTAATAGCCTTGCAAAAGTATGTAACACCTATATAACAGTACTTTTCAAAGCAGACTTTGAAGATCCATTATTGAATTTTGAATCAATTAGTGGGTTCTAAAGAGCAACTTATTTTTTTTTTATAACCGAAAAGAAGAGAATAGAATAGAATAGGATTGATGGAATAAAAAATACAAGATCCCATTGTTCATACAAAGGAATAATTGGGGGAGGTCCAGGTAGAGAGACAGACTATATTATCAACTACATGGGGACTAGAATTTTTGACTACTGCAATTACTTCTGAATACCCAATACATAGATAAGAAGAGTGTGTGGCACATGAAATATACTCAATAAATGTTATGCAATGAATTATGATGAAAATATATTTTTTTACTATAGCTCATGTGAAAAAGTTTAAGAGCCACAGCCTTCTGTCACTCTGCATCATCAAGACACTGGAACACTGGGACACCTGAGAAATTTGTAAGGTATATTAGCATATTATGGAGGCTCCAAATGAAGTTTATCAGGATAGAGTTATCTGATTTAGAAGCTATTGTAGAAACCATTAGATAGTAATATTTAACCCAAAAACATTTTGGGACTACATAGATATCTTTACCTGAATGAAGAACATTCAAGTGAAAGAACAAACATTTCAACAGATCTTACACTAGGAGGCACAATATATTTATTTATTTTTATGACAGAGAAGGAGAGAGATAGAGAATGTGTGAGCGGGGAAGAAGGCAGAGGGAGAGAGAGAGAGAGAGAATCTTGAGCAGGCTCCATGCCCAACTCAGAACCCCACGTGGGACTCAATCTCACCACCCTAAGATCATGACCTGGGCCAAAATCAAGAGTTAGACACTTAACCGAGTCACCCAAGCACCCTAAGGAGGCACATTAAAAAATAAACAAATAAATAAATAAATAAATAAATAAAAAATTTATATATTTATATATAAAAATATATATATATATTTATAAAAAATATTTCTAGTATGGAAATTGCTTCCAACGCTTTTATTGTTGTGGTGTTTTGATACGAATATTCTTTAAAGCAGATAAATTGCTTAATTTACAAGGAGGATAGATACTGTAAATTCTTTCCTGAGTCTACTTAATTTTTAGTTCAATATTTTTTGGTGTAAGGATTTTTCCATATTTTTAAAAACATAATTAAAATAATTAGTTGGTTAGCTGGTTGACTATGTTAAGATTAGGGTAGCTGGTACTGCAAAGGAATCCAGAAAACTGCATTATAGTAATAATGTACTAATTAATGTAGCCACCCTCATTGTCTTCGAGAGAGAGAAAAATAGACCAAAAAACTTGTTTGTAATGACCATTTTTATAATAGAATATCACCTATTTTCTTTTAAACAGAATCAATTATTCCTCATGTGATAGCTTAGATTAAATTGAATTAGATGTTCTTTTTAAACCCAACCCAAATTCTAATTAGATGGTCACTGAAATAGCTTAGCTAATTCTTCATAGAATATAAGAAACCCACTAAATTGAATGGCATTATTGGGATTAATAACAGATCCGGAATTCAACAGTTTCAACTCCAATGGTGAAATATTTTACAAGTAAATATGAAGAATTAATTTTTTTCTTGGAATCAGATTGACATTTTATTATCATCATTTATTATATAATCTATATTTTATTATCATATTTTTAAAACCCAAACTAACACTTTTCAAAATTTTTAGAATTTAGGGTTTTTTTCTGATTATAAACAAAATATGCAATTTTTGTAGATAATTTAAAAATAGAAAAAGGACAAAAATAAATTGTTTATCATTATTCAAAGCAACCTATTGTTAACTTTTCAGTGTATATTTTCAGTTATTTTTCACACATGTATTTTTAAAATTTGGAATTATATTAAGGCTAGTTTGTAAGCTATGTATTTTGTTCCAACGATCTGTTAGATGATTCTTATGCCATAATTTAAAAATAGTATTTTTCTAACTATAAAATATGTACTATTACTTTTTGACAGGAAGTGTTCTAATTGTTACTATTTTTTCCTATTTAGTCTATTTTTCTTTCTTTCCATCCATGAATATTGTATATCTCTCATATGTATGTTTATACATATATAAATCTATTCCTGAAATATATATAATCAGATATGCATATAAGTCTGCTTCTGAAAAGGACGTATATGTCCAATAGAATCTCTCTTGTTGCATTTCTTAAACAGGAAATTTGTCCACAAAATATGACAAGATCATGTGCTACTAAAATTTTATTTTCCCCAGAGGGGGGAAAAGAAAGGAAGAGAGAACAATTAAAGCACTTTCCTAAGGGAAATAGTTAGAATCCGAATATTTTAAGGAATACGCAGCAATTTGGGGTTAAATAAAACCCTTCAGGAATTTATCTGACTGTAAAATGGAAATGATAAAAGAGGGTATAAAATTCATCATAGTCTGGAAATCAAACTGAGATATAGAGAGCTTTTATTTATAACTTCTGCTGTATGGTCATCTAAATTATTTTTTATTATAATTATTACGATTTTTATTCTTAGTTAAAGTCACTTTTAGTATGAAGTAACATTCTTTTGGTTGAACATTGTATATCAAACACAACTGAATACTGGCAATGTTATATTATTTAACATAAGGTAGCATCAGTGGTATCGTGGTTTTCAAATATTTCAATACTTAGAATTTCTGGTAACCACAGGGAAACACAGTTAAAAAAAAAAAAAACAACTCATCACAGATCTGAAAAAATAAAGTCATTAAACTACCCATAAATTAATTCTAGGACAGTCCAGGACTTTGAAAATGAGTAGCAACATGCCTTATTGAATTTAAAAAGAACTGAAAATTACACACAGTTCATAAGTAGAATTACTTCCAAACAAATTAGGATAAAGGACAAGATTATTGAAATGAAGATAAGGAATATAGTTTGTTTACAAAGTTATCCACGAATAACTACTTATCTGTACTAACATACTATCTATTGTGAATTTAATAGAACAATGAATTAGTTGTGAACATCTCAGAATAGTTTTAGATAGACCCAACAAGCAAAATGTAGGAATAAGCAACAAAGGACTTTAAATTTCTCATTTTAACAGTCTACACCTGCAATTTCAAGAGAACAAAGGTAACATATGCTTGGCATTATTTAGTAAGACAACATCGCATGATGGAGGTGAGGAAGCTGAGAAAATGGTCTTGACTTACTAACGTGCTCAGAAACCTCAACCTGAAATGAACGAACAGAAAAATACGGAAGTCAATAATGCCAACTGGATGATATCTCAATGGTGAGGAGAATCAGATACACTACCTTTACAGTAGTATACACAACACTAATGAAAAGAAATTAAAGGAAATACAAAGAATTCTCAGGGACTGAGCTATAAGGAAATGTTTCCTTAGTATATCTTTTGTGCCAAGTACTGTTTTAAGAACTGGGGGATATAGTAATAAATGAGATTACTCCATAAGTTCCTCTTCTTATGGAAATATTTTTGGGTAGGCATGGGGCTGTGGGAGTGCAGAGGGATTTGGGAGTGGAGAATATAGCTAATAAACTACTAACTTACTACTTCAAAAGAATAAACAAACAAAAAAGAATGAGATAATTTTAGATAGTGGTAAGTGGAGAAGAAAACAAAATGGGACGAGAGCAACAGCAATTTGTTAGGGAATTCAAACGTTTTAGGAAACAAGAGTGTTACGATTGATTTTAGTCCAGCTTAATTTTAAGTGCATGCAAATAATTGGGGACAGCTCTGGGAGTAATTTAAGGTGGTGAAAATGAATAGCAAACTGAGTCATAAGAATATAAGTTGAGCCTTCTCAGGTAGGTATTAAATACATATTCTAGTTCCCACTCATTCTTTAGAATGTATTATCCAGAGGCAAGGGGATATAGAATGAGAGTCACTAGAAATTTTGTGAATTTAGGAGTAAATGTTAAAATATTGGATTTAAAATATCAATGATCAATGCTTTATTTGGCATATTCTAGTTTTAGTAATTCAACTTAAGTTTCCTTCCATATTTCCATATTATATCTAGGCACTGTACAAAGATTTTTCAAAAACACAATGTGAAAGCTCTTAGGAAATTTATTGATCAGTATAAATGAATGATTACTAATATTAGAACAAAACAAATAGCACAGGGGAAATACATAGCATTGCCAGTATTAAAGTGAGTTGTGATAAAGAGAAACTCTGAGATATTCCATATTCGTAAAAATTGAAACATGACTTCTAAAACATTTCTGGGGTGTGTTTTATACAGTCAAATAGGAAGCATGCTAAAACTTAAGTATGGGCATTTGAAAGATTCATAAACATCAGTCACAAATCCTTTATTCTGACAAGGGAACATGCACATGGGATAAAGTATGTTTTGAATGTTTGGAATATGTGGTCAAATATAGGGTTTATTCTTTTTCTTATATGAAGTAATCAGTTTTACCTAATGTACTTACCAAATGGATTTTAAATATTTTGTTCAAAATATTCGATTATTAACTTTGCCATTATAGTATCTATAATCAAGAATAAGGAATGGGAATGTAAAATCTAACATTTCTCTAAGGACTATTATATAACATGTTTGTGAAAATACTGCAAGATCAAATACTACATTAATAGGTTCTTGCTGAGGATCATTCTTATAAAATAAAAAATTTGTTCTCCTGTGAGGGAACTTGAAAAATAGTTTTGATGACTAATTAACTGATTAATGTGCTCTTTCTTTTCATTTCTTGACCATCAAATTAGTGTCCACAACTTAAAAGCCCTATATATTTATAAAAATGATTTCTCAAATTATACTTTTACTAAAAATAACACATAAACATAGACATTGTAGGTATCAATAATATCTCCTAACTTTTATTTAATTAAATGTCCTAGTTATGCAATTTCATGTATAATACTTAAACACTAATTAGATAGTTAGAATATGTGACTAGATCTTGCTGCTATATAATAAAAGACCTTAATGTATTTTAAACAGAAAAAAGGAAATAATCATTCAAGCTTTGCTCTAGGTATTTAAAAAAGGGATAATAGTATTTTAAAAAGAGACCAAACAATATGGTACAAATAAAGGTAATACTGGATACTCTCTTAGAAAACACAAAAAGTAACTATACCTTCCACTGCATACAACATAGGAATTCCAACACTGTCTCTAATATTATCAGTAATATTATCTCATAACGATTATCAGTCAGATTATCTTTCAAAACATATTATAAAAATTGTGATGGATAAGAAACCCAAAGTCAATAAAGCTGATAGTAGTGACACGAGGAAGACAGCCTTCTGTTTCTGTAGCCAGACAAGTTGGTCAGTTACCAATGTACCTCCTTTTTCCTACTAGTTAAATCTCTGGAAAGCAGTCATAAGTCAATTTTTATAGAACACTGAACAATGTTAAAAATGATGATAGAGGAAGCTCCTGAAAGGAGCTCAAAATATCTGTACAACTACTATCAACTCCAGTCGAAATCATTAGGCGAATATTGATGAAGAACTAACAGATAGATAAGGCTGACAACTCTTGAATCTTATAATCATTCTTAACATCACTAAAATTGAGATAACCACAAACCATATATTACCCAATGTGGTACAATATACTACCATAATATATTCTTGGGGGGGGGGGGAAACAACACAACAAACCTCTGAAACTACCTACCAGTTTACAGACAATATGGAGGATAAAGGCTCATGTTATATGCTATGAAGTTGTTAGCAACTCAGAATTCGGAAAATTCCGGAATGCACAATTAAGCAGTATCAACTCGTAAATGACATGAAAAAAAATATAAGTGTGGAATGATTCTAGAGTAAAGGAGATTTTAAGATACATGAAAACCAAATAAAACATGTTAAACAACTCATTTTGATCCCAATTCCTCTATCAGTTATAGATGTTTTTGAGATAATCAGAAAACATGAGAAATAGAAAAGGTATGAGATGATATTGTAGAATTCTTGTTTATTTTGTTAAGGTGCTAAACAAAATGTCCTTATCCATTGAGATACATATAGAAATATTTATTGGTGGAGTGATGTAAAGTCTGAGATTTGCTTAAAAAGAAAACTGGATAAACACATAAAGAAAAAAGTTCATGTTAATGTGTTATGGGGGAAGGGGGATAAATGAAATAATGGCATACCTACTACAGTCGGTAAAAGAGGCAGGAAAAGGATACCCCCAAAGAGGTCCAGGTCTCAATCTTGAAAATCTATGAATATTATTATCTTGTTATATGTCAAGGAATAGTGAATGTTGCAGATATGTTTGCTTATCAACTGACCATGAAATGGACAAATTTTCCTCAAGATCCTACAGGGAAGAGAGGACTGAATCGATTCAATCATAAAGGTTCTTAAAGTGGAATAAAAAGGCAGGGGTGGGAGTAGAAACAGGGAGTTAGCAATATGAAAATAATCTGGCCCAATTTTGCTGGCTTTGAAGACAGAGGAATGACACCAAAAGGCTGCAGGCAGGCTCTAGAAGCTGTAAAGACAAGAAAACAGACTGTCCCCTACAGTCTAGAAAGGGAATCTGTCCTTATTTTTAGCCCACTGAGATGCATTTCTGACTTCTGACCTGTGTTTTATGTATGTGTTTTATGTATGTGTTTTAAACCACAATAGAAAGCAGCAATAGAAAAATAATGTACTAGGTTATGGGTATGTGGGTTTCATTATTCTCTTTACTTTTGTGTTAACTTTCAACTTTCCACAGTAAAATTTCAAAAAATACACTAAGATTCTGAAAGGAATTTTCCATAACCAATTTTGTGATTAAAGTCCAATAGCAAAAAGCTTAATTTAAGGATATATGAAATCTAAAATAATATGACTAGTCATGAAGATATTCTTCACATATAATCAAAGATGTTATAATTTGGTATAATTGAGCAATACGGTACTGTTAAAAAATAGGGAGAAAAAGTGGGCAGTGTCTTCATAACATTTGAGATGCCACATTTGTAAACGCAAACTGGACTGAAAACCACATGACAACATCATCAATTAATAGATCAGGGAAGACGATACATATCTTTTATGACTTTTTGTGTTAAGCATTCACTGTTAATTTTGGAATTTTGCAAGTGAGGCATAGTTGTAACAGTAAATCCCTCTATAAACAAACACCACATTTTTAGACCAAAAAGTCAAAGGGTGATAACCTATTCTCTTCTTAAAATGTAGTTTAAAATTATATTTTATTCAGTAGAATTATATTCACATGAATATTTTTATCTGCCATAAAGGGATATGGTGACTTTTCGAAGGATCTGAGAAACAATTCTATCATCTGAAAAAGAATTCCCTATATCCTCAAAGAAAATTAATTTTGTTTCAATGCACTTAAAAAAAGACTACTTCACAGTACAAAGAAAATGAAGATCATTTAATGAAATTTTCCCTCTAAAAATCATTTTAAAGTAATAGTAGTAAGGGGTGCTGAGATTTGGTACAGCATAGGACTCTTGATCTCTCGGTCTTGAGGTTAAGCCCCACTTTGGGCACAGAGTTTAATTTGAAAAAAATAAAGATAAAGTAATAATAAGAAAGGTGACATAGAAGCAAATGATTTCCAGTGTTTGGCCTGTATATGTGATTCTTTTGCAGTGATGTAACACTATCAGAAAGAGCACAGGGCTGATGGGGTTTGGGAATATAGGTGAGGCTCAGTGGGGTGGAGTCCGGAGAGGATGACCAAGAAATAATTCTTGAGACGTCTTTAGTGCAAAACGGTGGTTTTATTAAAGCATGGGAACAACACCCAGGGGCAGAAAGAGCTGCTGCTCTGGGGTTGTGAGGGATTGCTGATTAGATACTTGGGAGTAGGGGGAGGTTTCAAAAGGGTTTTCATATGTTAAAGAAGAGCCTCAGGATTCTGGGGGCCTGTCTATATCAAGCTAAGGATATTTTTTCCTCTGGCAAGGCATTAACATTAAGATAGCTGGGAGACTCCTGGAAGAAGGTCATACTTGTCCCACCCAGGAGTGGGGAGGTTGCAGGGTGTCAGCTTGTGCTTTGTCCTCAGCTAGCCTTCTGCTCCCTCATCAGAGCAAAGAGCAAATGTTCCTCTTCTTATTCTGTGAAACTTGCAAGAGGCATAATATTTCTTTTACATCAATAGTCCATTTCACTTAACCATGTAAAAGAGCAGAGGGGAAGAGAGAAGTCCAAGTCAGTCACGGAAAATTGATGTGATGGTAAAACTAGAGAGAACAGGTGCATTTTTCATCTATAGTGTAGGTATTGGTGAGACCCTGTATTTGCTTTTATGGCAAAAATTAGAAAATGGTCAAGAATTACTTTGAGAGATAGGTATTTACCTCAACTATGAGCTAAAGAATCAATTGGGTTATTTCACAGCTGTTTCTTCACAACCTGTCTACACTGTGCCTATAGCAACAAGTGCAAGTGAAGATTTTGCCATTATTTCCAACATTCTCTGTAATTAAGGTTTAAGGGTAGAGATAAATATGTGAGTGTCTACCTCAGAAGGAATATTTAAAGCTTGTTTTTTTATGTCTGCACTAATCCTGTCCTGTACTTATCTTTTCCAGGGAATTATTGGGGAATTGAATTACTTTGCTTCTGAAATTAACCCTGAAGGGCTACACAATTCTTGGGCAAAACTGGCTGGTAGCTTATTAGCATAGAAAAAGATACTCACCAAAGAAACTTCAATTTGCAAATAAAACACTGATGAATGAAACAATAAAATGGTGAGAAAGGCTACTTTTTATCCATGGGGAAACACTAAGGGCCAAGTGTGCTGAAGTTTTATGCTAATATAAAATTGGTTCCAACAAAGTACCCAGTTTTATAACCTAACAAATTGGTGCCAACTTATTTAAACAGTCTAACAGCAGGAAAAAAAAAAAAAAAAAAAAAGAACGCCATTCAAGAAACATCTGTTTAGAAGAAAAGTCTGGAATCATTAAAAATGTATTCATTATAAGATAATTAGTAGGAATGAAATCAATACTGACTTGCCTCAAAGATACAATTTTAATACATATGGCAATAAACAGTGACTGCTGTGAATAAGTTTTGTCCTTCTTATGCTAAATTAATATTTGTATTATTTATTATTGAATGACACAAATGACAGAAGACTCTCATAAGCCAATTCAAGATTCAGGAAAATATTTCATCATGTTATGTACACAGTAAGAGGAAAAATAAAAGTAAGAGATACAGAAAAGAAAAATTTAGATCTGTTGAAAGATAAACTGAGGAACATTAAAACTTTTGAGAGTTTATTTGAGCAAAAATCTATTAGGATTGGGCAGCACCAAACCAGAAGGGGCTCAGAGTGCTTCAGGAGCTCCGGGAGATAGAGAAAAAGCAGAAGCAAGGTAAGGAAATTATTGATTTGCTATAGCTTAAAGACTAGTTGGCTTCAGTAATTGATTGTCTTTAGCATTTTCATTTCATAACCTTTAGGCATTTATAGGTTTAGATTTTGGTTTGCTTACACAGGCCATCATTAGAGCATCAGAACCACATCAGTCTAATGGCCTAACTGTTTAATTAATTTAACCATTCCCCTCATTTTGTCATCCTGTCATACATGAGAGATCAACCAAAATTTGGTATTAGTGCAACTCTCAGTCACCATCACAAATCACTCTTGTCTCATTGTGAAACTCATTGATTTTGATGTCAGATTTACAGGAGAATTGTTTATGCTGTTCATCTCATTGTTCATCTTGTTTCTGTTTCTCTAAGCACAGTGAGATCATCTGATGTATTGCTGATAGCTGTGAGCATGCATTTAAGACCTTTGACAGAACATAATGTACCAGGGAGACTACAATGGTAACTATCATTAGGATAATACCAAAAGACTGACATGCACTCCTTAGCTAGCGCTTCTATGAACCAAACGGGTTGGTATCAAATAAATCAAAGAATGTAACTGAGGGGGCATCAAGCTGTTTTACCCAAGCAGCTTGTTTCTTGTATTTGCTATAGTACCAGAGATGTCGATCTAGGTATAGATGGAAGCATTTGCTATGGCACAGACTCCTCGTTCAGCCAGTAAGCATTTTAAAGCAATTCTATTATCCAAAAACACCTTAGCAAGAAAGTCTAGGGACTTTTGTTCCACTATGGCCTTAGCAATAGATTCAACACTAGTTGCCAGGGTTAAGGAGCACTGTCTTCCCTTTATTAACAAAAGAAAAAAGCAAGGAGCAAAAAAGGCAAAAGAAATAAAGCTTTCATACTGGAGATGAAAATCTTATCCTTGATCTTAGGAGACCTATAGACCTCAAGATATTGTCTATTCCTGGGAGGAAACTCCCTAGCCTATTTTAATTCTAGATCTCTAGCTTGTTCCAAGAGTTGGGAAGAGCCCTTCTTAACTGGGGCATGTGGACCCAAGGTTCAGGTTTCTGAAGTTTGATTATTATCTGGGTAGTGAGGAGGACCTGGTATGGTCCCTTCCAAGGAAGTTCAAGGCCCATCTTCATTCTTAGTTGATTCCAAATCACAAGGGTAGAAGAAAACTAGAAACGTTCATTTGGAGAGAAATAGTCAGATATTTGAGGCAACTATAAGAATCTGGGATCCAGATTGATTTGCAGAGACAATGAACAGACCCAGAATCTGATATCCACAAGATTTATAGTTTCCTACTGAAACATATTTTTTTCCTCTATAATCACCCTTATTTCTATCAAAGATAATCACAGTAAGACTAATTTGTTTGCAAAATAAGGCTCATTAAACTTGGCCTGATTATTTACACAAGTGCATCAAGAATAGTGACTGACCACATAGGCTCTTTTAAAGTCTGCTTTGCTGGAAATTTTCATTAGATATCTTAGATTGGACTTTTAAAAGCTTCTCCAGTCTAAGAAGTCAAGCCCAGAACCCACCACCAGGTTATCACCAGAAGTACCTATAGATTTAGGTGAATTCCTCTCCTCTTGTGGTCCCCAAGATATCCTAAAATTATTGGGCACACCAGGGAGCAACCTTCCTTACTCACCTGGTAAGGCTCCCAGAAACCTTGTACATAAGGTACCAGAACAATTGTTCCAAGGGGCTTTTATTGGCTTCATTAAGTCAACCTTAGTTTCTCAAATCTATCTGGTCATACCCAATTTTATGCATATCCTCAAATATGACATTCCAGTCAAGCCTTAATAATATAACCAATGTTTCCAGTTATGTGTGTGATTTGGGGAAGTTATTAAAATGTCAAAAGGTTTGAATATTTGGCTAAATAGGATCTCAGATCATTGTAAAATAACACTTATCTATTTAACTAAAATGACTGCTATGAATAAGTTTTGTCCTTCTTATGCTAAATTAATATTTGTATTATTTATTATTGAATGACACAAGTGACAGAAGACTCTCATAAGCCAATTCAAGATACAGGAAAATATTTCATCATGTTATGTACACAGTAAGAGGCAAAAATAGAAGGTTACACAGTTGTGAAAAAAACTTAGTTATTTTAATATTGAGAAGACTGGGTTTTCTTAAGTAATCAAAGACCTCAAAAAGACAATGTGAAATATAGTAAATTATTTTGGTAAGACACAAAAATCTTTGCTTTCCAGGTAGACTGTCCAAAAGGTAAGAAAACAGAGACAGAACACATATAAATAAGAACCAAAAAACTTCAAGAACAGACCAATGGCACAAGAAACCATCTCTCTTTTTTTTTTTTTTTTTTTTTTTTTTTTTTTTTTTTTTTTGAGAGGGAGAGAGAGAAAGAGAGAGAGAGAGGCAGGAGGTAGGCAGAGGAAGAGGGGAAGAGGGAGAGAATCTTCAGCGGGCTCCATGCCCAGCACAGAGCCCAATGTAGGGCTCCATCTCACAACCCTGAGATCACGACCTGAGCTGAAATGAAGAGTAACATGCCTAACGACCTGAGCCACTGAGGTGCCCCCCAAAAAATCCTTTTAACAAAGAGATAACCAAATTCTGATTTTGTACCAGAGCACTTTTAATATTAAGGCTCATTCTTTAAAAACATAAATAAATCTGTTCCAATTTTAGCCATCTTGACCACACATAAAATTCCTTATCCAAGATTCTTTTTCCACAAACCTTCTAAACTTTTTCAATAATCCATTTGAGTTTCCTTTCATCCTTATTATTTCTAAGTAGTTTTATTTGCACATATTGATTGGAATTCTAAATGATTAGAATCATTTATTCTTAGTGGAAACTAAGAAATAAGCAATTGTGGAATGTCTGCATTCTGTGGATTGGCAAATTCATAAATATATTTCACAATTTCTAGAAATATATTTTTCTTCATAGTAAATTTTTCAATTAGACACAAAACACATTTACTAACAGACCCAAGTATCTTTAGTTCCTCTGTAAAAGAAAGCCAAAACTGAATAAACCTGTGTCTAGTAACTAATGTTTCAGTATATTATCTTATTTGGAAATGATCTTGATTTTCAGTGAAACCTAGGTGGAATAAAAGTATTGTATTTAATGCTGATATCTCTAAAAAAATGCCTGTTTTTATTAAACCAACAAGCTCGTACTAGTTTTTATTTACTAAACATTATTCTAAATCACAGGAACTTGAAAAACATTTTGGTTAGTTTCTGTATTTCTGAGAGTATACCTGATTTGTATAAATGCTTATTTGTCTTTAAGCCAATTAAATAGAGCTCTTTACAAATTAATTTTGGCAATAACATCCAGAATGAGAAAAATATCACACATCTATCTATAATTTACCTAAATACATACATACAATTTTACAATATCTGCAAGTCTTATGAGAAGAATAGGGGACATACTGCGATTGGTATAAAGGATAGGTGGGTTTTGAATAGTTTCTAGAGCAACATTTTTGTTCTTGCAAAGACTCCATTTGTAAGAAAAACACAGTTGTTTTTAATTCCCCAAAAGCATTTGATTGCAACCTGAATGATATAAAAACTGATTCAGCCATCCAACTACATTATCCTCAATTTGCTTCTTTATACCAGGGAGATCTTCAACTAAGAAGGAAATCAAAAGAGTCCTATGTTCTAGATTTAGAGGTGCATTTGTTTGGAATGTTTTAATAAATCCATCCACAATGGCTTCAGAATGTTTTTCTTTCCCTTTGAGTACATGTTTCATTTTAGCTTTAGGGAAGAAGGCCTAAAAGTTTCCATCAGGTTCTGAAAATCAGCTTCCAATCTGGCCAACATCTGACCACAGAGCTACTTAAAAAACAAACAAACAACAACAACAAAAAAAACCTTTTTGAATATTTTGCCAGTTTCAGCCATGACAAACAGTAAATATTCCTGGCATGGACTCCCAAAGGTAACCAAAAGAAAGACTTGGGCAATTTCCCTGAGAGGCGAAAATGAGTGGTAAGACCCTTGCTGCAAATGGAGTGCATCCCACATTTGTGTCAAGCCATATTTTGGGGATCCCCAACCAGATGGTTGCCACGCCTAGTTCTCCGAGCACAAAACGAGACAAACAATAACTGTCCCTGGGAAAGAAAGCATCAGTAAGTAATGTTTTTGTTGTTGTTTTCCTGCCAATCTGAATTTGGAAAGGAAGAGACAAAGTAAAATTTTATCCTCCTTTCTCGCTGAGGCCCCACAGAGATCTGGGAGCACTGACCTTGTTAAGAATTCTTACCTTTTGATGTAGTGTTCCATGATTCATCGTTTGCGTATGACACCCAGTGCTCCTTGCAAAACGCGCCTCCTTAATACCCTTCACTGGGCTACATCAAAAGCTAATGATGTACTACTTTATGGCGACTAACATATCATTAAAAAAAAAAAAAAATTCTTACCTTTTGCCAGCTTCTGTCAGTTTCCCACATTCCCACCTACAGGCTTTGCGGACAATAGGCGACACCAACAGCTCTCTTCACCTTCACGAGAATCTGTAAAGGAGGTCCAGTTTAAAGCGGACCCAGTCTGACCCCGGAAGGAGTCTTTTTTCTGTGTGGGACCCAGTCTGACCGCGGAACCTGTTCCTGGGACCAGTTCGGTTCTGAGTGAGACCTGTTCAACCCTATAACCAGTCCGGTTTTTCTGACCGTGGTGGTTTCTGGACCCGGTCTGGAAAAAAGCAGTCCCCAGAGTCTGAAAGCTCATAATGCAAAAGCTTCAGAACTAGGATCCAGAACCCGCCGGCTCCAGACACCATGAGAACGCCGCGTGCTCCCCACCCGTTCCAGACAGAGGCACGTGCTCTCCACCCGTTTCCGTGAGAAAGCCACGAGCTCAAGCGGCTGTGCAGGTACGCAAGCCTGGTTGCTGTTGCTCCCGGGAGTCCTCGGGGATTTCCCTAGGTTCCCTTTTCTGATTCCAGAACTACTAAAAGAGAAACTGAGCCATATTAAAACTTTTAATTTAAGAGTTTTTTTTGACAAAAAACTTAATTAGAATTAGGTACCGCCAAACAGGAAGTGGTTGGGAGTGCTCCACAGATGGAGGCAGGGGTTGGGGGTAGGTGTTAGAGGACAGCCTTTTTTTTTTATTTTAAGATTTTATTTATTTATTTGTCAGAGAGAGAGGGAGAGAGCCCCCGCACACAGGCAGAGGAAACGGCAGGCAGAGGGAGAGGGAGAAGCAGGCTCCCTGCGGAGCAAGGAGCTGGGCGTGGAACTCCGTGCGAGGACACTGGGATCGTGACCTCAGCTGAAGCCAGACACTTAACTGACTGAGCCACCCAGGCGAGGCGTAAGGGAGAGACTTTCGTAGAAAAAATGCAGAAGCAGTGTAAGGAAATTATTGATTGGCCATAGCTTAAAGCCTAGTCAGCTGTTTGTGATTTGTTGTCCTTAGCATTTTGGTTTGGTAAACTTGAGGCATTTTACATGCTTAGAATTTGGTTTGCTTACATAGACCACCCCGGTATTAGAGCCACATCAGTCTAATGGCCATCTCGTTTAATTGATTTAACAGATAAAATTCAACATTAGTTCCCCTTCACTGGCTTTGAAAGTAGGATTTAGATTTCTGCTTCAGTCAATTCTAGTCTGAATAAATTTAGAGAAAGCAGTAAAGGTACAAATATTTTTAACTTCTGGGTATAGGTGACTGTAGTAGCTATATTTTATTTTTTGTTGTTGTTTTCTGAATTTGGTCATCTTTCTAGAAAGAAAAAAGGTAAACACACACACACACCAAAATGGTATTTTTATAATCGCCTCCATTAATATGTGATAGCTTTGACTTTTTGTGAGTGAAATTGAAACAAAATATTTAAAATTACGCTTTAGTTTATTCCACAGGAATAGAAATGCCATCAAATTAATAGAGGGCAAAGGATGAGAAAGTATTTTTAAAACTGCTCATATTAATGTGTCAGTATCAGTAATTCAGTTTTTATTTAGAAATCCCATATATAGGCTCTACATGGTAGCAGTCAAAATGATTCTAATGAAGCCAGCAATGATTCTTCCCCCCCCAGAAATAACTAACTCGTGTATACAAACGGGTTGTCATCTTTAATTTTATAATTACATTTATATAATAAAGCAGTATTTTAATATCCACATTGAAGGCTGCCTTTCACTATTGAGGGTAGGTTTGATTCATATTCATATTCAAAAGTCTTTTGAAGTCCAGTCTACATTCATGTTACAAACAAACTGCAGTTTCAGCGTTGGCTCCTTGTTGGAAAGGAATGAGACTCTCCCTATTGTTCGTCTTTCGAACTAGAGAAAAACTGGAAAAATAATTCACAAGTAAAAACTCATTAACTTCTCCTTGACTTTTTTAAATTGAATGATCAGTTCAGGTCCAACATTTTTTCACGAAAATAGATAGCTTTATAATAAAAGAAAATGACTAATTCTCCAATGTTTGTTAAAAAAAAGGATTGTTCTCATGTTCTTATGATGAATGTTCTATATTTGAACATTACTTTTTTGATTAGTAATACGTTATATACATTAGATAGTCATTACTATTTTGGGTTTTTTTTAACTATTTTTTACTATTTTTTAGTCTCTATATACTAAAATTGCTCCATCAATCCCTATTAATGAAGACTGGGATGTCTGCAACTTTTCAGATTAGAACTATAATTTTTTATGTATTTGTCCATGACATATGTAAGATAATATATCTTAATGACAAATATATAAAATGACACATATAAAAAATATATGACAAATATATAAAGTATATGACAAATGTTTAAAAATGTATGAATATACAATGACAATTATATAAAATATATGACAAATATTTAAAAATGTATGAAAAGTATGTATAAAATTATATGATTATAGCTTTAAGAAAAATTCTTATATGTGCATTATTCAGTCAAAAATTTTAAACATTTTAAGATTTTTTAAAAATGTGTAGTCAACATTCTTTTGAGGTTTGTATCATTATATTTTCACCAGACTCTATAGTAGAGGAGGAATGGGTTTGGAAGAAGACGCAAATCTTTTTGAAATAATGAGTAAATATTCATCTAAGCCATCATAATGAGATGTGTCAAAAGAGAGGTTCAGATTAATGTTACATAAGTGTTGGTGCCCTTAGCATATTGTTCACAATCAAAACTATTAGGGTGGATAATGTCATCTGAGTAGATTAGCCTGAGGAGAAAAGATGATTTGGAGTAAAGTTCTAATGAATTTCACTATGTATAGTTAGGCATAAGAGGGAGTCTTTAAGGAGACAGAGAAGGAAAACCCATAGGTGTAGAAGAAAAATCGGGAAACTGTAGTGTCACAGAAGCCAAGAAAGAACTCAAGAAAGAAGAAATGGTAAGCAGTATCAGCCAAAATTTATCCAACATTGTAGAAGTTAATGTGAACTACCTGGAAAATTGAAAAACTGATGATAATGAAGGTTGCAATCTAGTGGACAGAATAAATACTAAAATAAGGAAATTCTGTTTTGAAAAGTTGATATAAAAAATGTAGAATGCCATTAAAATTGTTCAGGGTATAAATTTATATAAAGATGTTTATGCTTAATAAGTTTGAGTATTCAAGGTAGATATGGATTGAAAGCATTCCTTGGGTTTGGTGACATGATGTTGACTGATGATAATCATGAGAACAGTTTTAGTAAAATGGTAGGATTTAAGTTTCATAGGAAGGGTGTTGCAGAATAAGGGATAATAAGTGGGAGATAAGTATGTAGAGTTTATTTTTTTTTTAATTTGACTGTGAAGGGATGGAACGAATAAAAAAAAATGTGTCAGCAGGGGTCAGAAGTTCCTAATAATCTTGTAAACATGTAGTAAGGATAATAAATTAATTAAAAGATCGTGGTACTGGAGATGTCAGAATTATTGGACGGGGTGGTCCTCAGAGACATGGAGATGATGGACTTGAGAACTGGTTATGCATTTTTGTGGAGTAGGAAATTATAGAAGGATGATATAAGATCTTGGATAGAAACTGCAGGCAGGTGCCAAAGAATGAAGCAAATGTGAGTCTGTGGGGGGGCGGCGGTGGTTAGGCTAGGGATAGTGGTGATGCAAGAGATTAAAATGGCAGCTTGGTCACATAAGAACCAAAATACTTGAGGCAAATATACTTTATTCCTTTGTGATAGTAATATTTTCTAAGTCGTTTGATCTGAATGAGATTTACTCTTCCTAAAGACGAATGCATAATATTCCAATTTCTCCTTAAATAAAAAGAACTGCACAGAGATAACACCCCTTATAAAGCACACAATAGTTAAAGATTATCTCTGATTTTTTGTATAAATAGTAGATATTCTGTTAAATTGAGTATTAGATGAACCCAGAGCTGAGAGTTAAAGTTTAGTTGGAAATATATTGCTTCTAAGGAAACATCCTCATTTAATTTTCATCTCTGTTTGAAAAGTATTAGAATAAGCAGCAATTATAAAATATCACTATGGTGTTACCTTTTATCTCAAAATCATCCCAATTATGGGTCAGATATTGAGCAGTACTCACTTGCCATCATTACTACAATCTGTTTGACAGCAGTGAAACTGTAGAAGGCAGATAAAAAGCTTGTAGTCCTCTTATTAGACACATGGAAGGGTTTTATCGTAACATAAATTTTGTCATTTATGATTTTTTAAGTATCTTCTTTCTTCCTAAATTGATAACCATTAATGAATTTTTAATGAAAAAGCATGTTCTACCATTTTACATTATCATTAATTTCTCAAACAAAATGCCAAAGACTACATTATACATTATCATGGTTTACAAACCAGCTTCAGATATAAAGCACACAACATATTGAAGCTCCTTTAATACTCCCTGTCCCATTTCCTTTCCACATTATTCATCCCTACACAGAAGAGGCTATTATTATTAATTTTCATTTCCACATGTATTCTCAAACTTTTAATACATATGTATGTCCATTAACATTTTATATTTTTGTATTATGAAGATTTTATTTATTTTTTTCACAGATATGTATGGAGAGAAAGAGTGCGAGCAAATTGAGTGAAAGGCAGGGTGGGGGGCAGAAGGAAGAGGAAGGAATCCCACAGACTCCAAGCTGAGCATGGGGCCCAGCATGGAGCTTGATCTCATCACCCTGAGATCACCACCTGAGCCAAAACCAAGAATCAAACGCTTTACCTACTGAGCCACCCGGGTCCCCCGTATTACAGATTTAAAATTAAATACATTATAATAGTTTTGTGTAATTTTTAGTTGATTAGTTTATGAAATTTATCTGTGTTGATAATGTAACTCAAGTTCAAAATTTCTATTAATTAGCTAGCATTTTTTAATACTTTTATACCACATTTCCATTATAAATTCTTCCAGCAGTGGATATTTGGTTCGTTTCCAGTTTTTTCAGTTTTGTAAATGATATTGTCATATCACTATATATGTCTACTTCAACACATATGCAGGTATATCTTTTAAGCATATACTTTATATTTTATATGTTATAATTTTAATGATACAATTATACTATTTTTATTATTTTAAGTAATAGCATGTAAATATAAAACATTAAATTATAATAAGGTATATGTAAATATAAAATAAAAAGTTAAAAATTATAATTTTATTACATAAAAATTATTATAATAATAATCATTATTATTCATTTGTGGTTCGTAAAGAAGATATTCTGGATACCAAAACTTTCCATGTATGTAGCAAATATTTTCTAGTTTGTTACTTGTTTCTCCTTTTTTGTTAACTATAGAAAGATGTTTTTTCATTTTAACATGGTTATAATTATCAGTCTTTTTCTATGTGTTTTTGAGTCTAATTTAAAAATCCTTTTCAGGGACACCTGGGTGGCTCAGTTAGTTAAGTGTCTGCCTTTGGCTCTGGTCATGATCCCAAGGTACTCAGCAGGGAGCCTGCTTCTCCCTCTTCCTGCCACTCCCCCTGCTTGTGCATGCTCTCCCCCCCCCCACAAATAAAATAATAAAATAAATAAAAAAATAAAATCCTTTTCAAACCAACATTTTAAAAATTATACATAAGTTTTAAATTTTGCCTTATATATTTCAGCCTTGAATTTACCTGCAACCAGTTTTGAATTGTCTAAGGAATTTTATTTTGTGTGTATACAGTAAACTAAGCACGCTTTATCAAATTGTTCAAATTTTGCTCCACTCCTAATTACTTGAAACCATCTTTGCTGTATAGCAAAACACTCATATATCTTTGAGCCAAATTCCAGGCTTTCTAATATAGTAAATTAACATCTTTGTTTATCCCAGTGTAATACAACACTTTCCAGTAACGAAATCAGTAATATTTTGACATAGACTAAGGTAATAGTTCTGAACAAGGGTATGTAACCAAAAAGTCCAGGTTTAAATTCAGTCTCCAACACTGTGTGAAAATGGACAAATTCTCTGTCCTCTGCGTGACTCTGTTTCCTTATCTACAAGATGGGAGTTATATTACTTACATAATTGTTGTGGGAATTAATAATATTTTAAATGTAAACATTTTAAAAATAATATGGCAGCTAGAAAATACTATATAAATGTAAGCATCATTATTATTCTTGATGTTGCAAATCCCTTCATTTCTGTCTCCAAAAATTTTGGTTCTTGTCCAGTCCACATGTATTTTAGCATGAGCTTTTCAAGTTTCATGAGTATAACCAGTTGGTATTATAAATGGAATTACACTAATTTTATAGGTAAATTTGGAGGGTAATGGTATGTGTATGGTAGTGTTCCCATCCATTACATGGTACACTCTCCTCCTTCCCCGTCTTCTTCCTCCTCTTTCTCCTCTTTCCATAAAGTCATATATTCTCCTCAAGTATTTTACATAGCTTTGTTAAATATAGTCATCAATAACCTAATATTTTTATTTTTAAAAATGTGATTTTTCTTCAATTATGTTGCCTCTATTTTTGCTTCTATGTGGAAAAATAATTCATTTTATATAATGAAGTTATGATTTATTGCATATTGACCTAATAAATTCAAATAATTGTAGAGTCTATTTAATTTTCTATGAGAATAAAAATATCTGTTAAGTGATGAGAGTTTTTCTTTCAATAGCTTATAATTTTTATTTCTTTTTCTTACAATTTGCATTACTTAAGCCCTGAAATAAAATATTGAAAAGCAGTAATGAAAACACTCAACCATGTCTTTTTATTTCTGATCTTAAAATAAATATTTTAACTATTTATTTGTCACTATTGTTTGCTGATGGATTTTTAGAGGATACAGTTTATTCAGTTTGGAAATCTCAGGTCTGTTCTTTGTCTTCTAACAGTTTCTTCTTTTTCATAAAAATAAAATAGGTGCTGAATTTCCTAATTACATTATGATTTCTCTTTGAGGCATAAATTATTCTATTAATTTACTAGATTTTTAGTTTTTTGAACTTTTCACAGTAATCTTGTTCTATATATTTAACTTAATGAATTTTGATCACAAAATGTAGTCTGGTCTTGCTTTCAGGCTTAAAATGTGGCCAGTTTTTTTATGAATAGGTTTGATGGCTGATTTGTTGATATCTTATTGAATTCTGTTCATTTTTTCTTCATATGTTTTGAGACTATAGTATTTGTTATTTATATTTGTCAAGATTGAGGGAGATGATGCTAAAATGTGCAGTACATACCCCAAATTATATTTTATTACAACATGATGACTCTCTACTTGAAAATGTATTTGGTCTAATAGATAAACTGATTGTACCATTTGTTCTTATTGCTATTTGATTAGTATAATTGTCTTTTGTCTTTTTAATTCCAATCACTCTTTGACATTGGAATTTATTTTTATAAAAGTCACAAGGTTAAGGTTTCTGTTTCTTTTTATTTACTCCTATGAATTCTGTATTTAACTAGAAAATTTATACCATTTACAGGTTTCACAATTATAAATGCTTTTGACTTTTTGCTAAAAGCTTATTTTGTAATATCTTTATCTCTTGTTGCCTTCTTTGGATTTAATAGATTTTTCTTTTTTCCCCTTTCTAATGGTTTTAAAACTATAAACTCTATCTTTATTTGTAAGTATTTATGCATAACATATATATGTTAATATATATGTGTGTCTGTGTACACGCACATACACACACATTCATCACTAGTTCTACCATCCTTAAGAAGTATATGAGGCCGTTAGAACTTTAGAACTTCGCAAAACTAGAATTGTTTTCTGTCATACATGTTATTGCTATCTAATATTTTACTCACATGTTATATTCCACACCCAACATATATTGGATATTATTAGCATTTTATATTGAATATGTTTAGATTGCATACACACTTAGCAGTTCCTTTGCTCATTATTCCTTCTTATGTTTCTGCCCTTCTTTTTTTTATTAATTTACTTTATATTTCTTGAAGCAAATTTTTAAAACATTTATTAGTGAGGGTTAATAAGTAGTAAACTCTATCAGTCAACATTTGTCTTATTTTTTTTGTTTAACTTTTCATTCTTAAATAAAAATTAAATTGGTATAAAATTATGGATGATTATATTCTTGGCATTTCTAAGAGCTTTTTCCCAGTGTTGTTATTCTGTTCTTATTATAACCTATTATTATAATTGATAGTCTGCTATCTGTCTAATCGTCATAATCTCTACTTAAAATGCCTTTCCTTTATGGCTGATTTAAAACCTTTTGAGGGTGCCAGTTTTTCTCAAACTCTTTCAAATATGGAAGAGGAGGGAATACTCCATGTTCATTTTATAAGGCCAGCATTTTCCTTGATAACAGCCACTATGGAAAACAGCAAGGAAGTTCCTTAAAAAATTAAAATAGAAATACCATATGATAGAGCAATTCCACTTCTGGATATATATCCAAAGTAAATGAAAATAGGATCTTCAAGAGATACCTGCACATCCATGTTCACTGCAGTATCATTTACGATAGTCAAGATATATAAACTACCTAATTTTCTTTTTTTTTTTTTTTAAAGATTTTATTTCTTTATTTAACACAGATAGAGACAGCCAGCGAGAGAGGGAACACAAGCAGGGGGAGTGGGAGAGGGAGAAGCAGGCTCATAGCGGAGGAGCCTGATGTGGGGCTCGATCCCATATCGCCAGGACCACGCCCTGAGCCGAAGGCAGACGTTTAACCGCTATGCCACCCAGGCGCCCCTAAACTACCTAATTTTCTGTCAAAGGATGCATAGACAAAGAAGATAGTATATATATTCAATGGGCTGTTATTCAGCCATGAGAAAGAAAGCAAACCTGCTATTTGCCAATAAAATGGATAGACCTTGAGGGCATTATGCTAAGTGAAATAAGTCAGAGAAAGACAAATACTGTGTTATATCACTTATGTGTAGAATCTAAAATGTAGAGCTCATAGAAACAGACTAGCATGGTGGTTAGCAGGAACTTGAGGGTGGGAGAACTACGGATATATTGCTTAAAGTATATAAACTTTCATGAATAAGTTCTGGGGATCTAATGTACAGCATAGTCATTATAGTTAATAATACTATATTATATACTTGAAAGTTAAAAATAAAATATTGTTATCCTTGGTGCCTTAAAGTTTTATTACCATGTATTTAATATTCATTACAGATTCTTTGTGCTTTTTATATCTTGATTATTATATCTTTCATTGATTCTGGAAAACTATTACCTGTCATTGAATACTGTCTTCATTTTCTTGTCCATTTCTTTAGACCTACTACTATTAGCATTCTTAAGACTTTTCTCTCTCTTCTGTGTGTTTTTTAATTTTGATTTTTTATCAGTTTTATCTGTGTCAGTCTAGTAATTACTTCCATCTTATTTTTGAGGTAATTAGAGTCTTCGCCTGTATCTAAGCTATTTATCTAATACATTGAATATAAAATTTCAGTAATCATATTTGTAATTTCAAGATGTTGTACTTGAGAACTTAAATAATGTACTTAGTCATTTTAGGGGTTTATTTCTGTTCCTATCTTCCTTCTCATATTTTTATTTTCATTTTTATCTACTAAATTTCAAAGTATGTACTTCCTACTCTCTATTCCAAAATTCCATTATCTGAAAATTCTGGGAGCCTAAGTCTTCTCATTCTTTCATTGTACAGTACATTCATTTTTGTGCTGACAAATTTTATATTGTATATTAATATTTGTTAAGCTTTATACGTAGGAATTTTGTACAGTCATGGTTGAGGGTCATTGTACAAATAAGTTTTCTTGGTCTTGCTTGGCAAGGATCTTCAAAACTATAAACTCATGAAAGAGCAGATCATTAGTCTCAGTTTCATGGGTAGGTATTTTCCAACTGGAGCTCAGGATAAGCACATGATTTGTCTTGTTATATCCCACTATTGGCAGTAGATACCTCTCTGCTGGCATTATTCTGGCATTTCAGTTCTGACTTCTCATTTTCATGGATCCCCAAGGCCTCAATTTCTGTATCCATGCTGCCATGAAGATCCAAATTCTTGAACACAAAGGTTACAAAAGATTTTCAGGTTACCCACACATGTACTTCCAATTAACTACTTCGGTTTTGACTTCCTCTTCATTTTTGGCATCTGAGATTTTGTTTACTTTCTTGTGAACTCATTCATATAACTGAAGGGATATTTATAATATTTTTCACCTAAGTGTCTTTTCCTTAGTCCTAAAGACAGCGTTCCTAAGTGTCTTTTAGAGGGAGGTTATTTGGAGTATTTATTCTGCCATATGGCTTAAAAATATCTCTCCATTTATATAGACGTGTGTGTGTGTGTGTGTGTGTGTGTGTGTGAACATTTTTCCTAATCAATAGGACCAGTATTGATTTAACTGATGGAAAAAAATCACCATAGCCCATACATGCTAATATGCATTATTGGCTAAAAGCACACATAGGAAATTGAGAGCAATACATAGAAAATATATTATATGTGCTACATACAAGGTATACTTTTTTCTTTTCAGTTTGCAAAGAGCATGTAAGTCTAATGCCTTCTTCCTTTAGAAATGGTTATGTGGTAGAAAATTTACAAATCTAGTGGTGAAAGTAGGTGAAAAATGGGCTTAAAATGTCATTTTGAATTTTAATTTAAAAGCTGTGTTTTAATTTAGAAATAAAATCCTCATAGATTCTTAAAGAAGCCTTTGGGATGTGGGCACTGACTATACTTGGAACAACATCTATAAAACTAAGATAAGGAGAAGATTACCTCTTGTTTCAGCTCTATAAAAAAGGA
This sequence comes from Ursus maritimus, assembly GCF_017311325.1. Classification (NCBI taxonomy): domain Eukaryota; kingdom Metazoa; phylum Chordata; class Mammalia; order Carnivora; family Ursidae; genus Ursus; species Ursus maritimus. The sequence goes on from NW_024426663.1 coordinate 5,849,987, forward strand.
TAAAAAGCCTTTTATGGATAGTACATAAAAGAGTCTTTGAATTCTTCTACAATGTCTAAATTCATTTTTTAAAATGGGGAGCATAATCTAAGTGAAAGAAAAACTAATATGGCAAAGATTAATATCTTACAATGACTACACAAAATTTCCCCAAGTGCTGCTTTATTTCTTTTCCATTTTCTTTTATTTTATTTCCATTTGCTCTTAAATTGCTAATCACCTAATTTCCAAAAGCCACAGTCAATTCTGAAGTCATTTACTAGCCTGATAGTCTGAGTATCATATGCCACATTACATAACTATATATGCCAATATAATCAAAATCTTAATGAAACCCAATTAAGCTGTCTGTGCTGTGGCTCTTCAGGTATCTTGTCTCTTTATTATAGAAGTCAATTTCATTTGTTAAGCCCTTTATAAATTTGAACTATGCCAAGGAATATTTAGCTAATAGATGTTTTATTGAGATCCTGGGAAAATAAACCACTATATTTTTCTATATTCATAATTATTTTTCTACTTCCTTCCACCATTTTTGTTGTTGTTGTTCTATCCTACATTATATACAATTCAAGTTGGTTGATTTTTACTATCTTGAGATATACTATATAAACACAATATATAAAATATATGTGTCATTTATGTAATTATTAATGATTATCCATATAAGCATCACCCTGTTCAAAAGAGAGAGCATTTCTAGCACTTGAAGCTTCTGCATGCCCCATCCCAAAATACTCCTTCCTGCAAAAATGATCACTCTCCTGATCTTGCTTTTTATTTTACTATGTATTTATCAATTAAACAACATTGTTTTAGTTTGCCTGGTCTTGAACTTTATATAAATTAACCCACATTATATAAAATTGTGTGCTTTGCTTCCTATGCAAAATATTGCCAGCTTATTTTATATTGTTGTATACTGCCTGCATTCGAGTTCTCCAGAGAAACAAAAACAATAGAATCTCTTTCTCTCTTTTCTGTCTGTACACACACACACACACACACATTGTTCTTGTTTACTGAAGAACTTTAATATAGGCAGCATGCAACAATATGAAATGAAAGAGATATGAAATAAGAGAGAGAGAGATTTATGATAAGAATTGGCACACACCAAAATGAAGGCTGAGAGGTCCCACAATCTGCAGCCTGCAAGCTGGAGAACCAGAAAAGCAGGTGTTGTAATTCAGTCCTACTCCAAAGGCCTGAGACCAGGGCAGCCAAAGGTGTAAGTCCTTGTTTGAATCTCAAGGCCCTAGAACTAGGAATGCTGGCTTCTGAGGGCAGAAGATAGATGTCCCAGCTCAAGCAACCAGAAATTTCACCCTTCCTCTGCTGTTTGTTCTATTCAGAGCCCCAAAGGATTAGATGATGCCACTAGCATTGGTGATCTTCTTTACCCAGTGTACTAATTCAAATGCTAATGTATTCCAGAAAAATCTTCAGAGACACACTTAGAAGTTTTTTTTATCAGAAATCTGGGCATCTCCAGCCATCATACTGGCATATGAAATTAACCATCACACTGCCCATTCACTTTTGAGGGTGTTCAAAACATCTAATCCCCAAAACACGCTACTGTGGCATCTTGAATTTTTTGAGCTGAAGGCACTAGAGACATAGCAGATACAGGAAGAGCTCTCTGCCCTCCCCCTTTCTACCTAAAAGCAGATCATAAAATTAACCATGAGAAAGGTGCCCTTTCTGGGCCAGGAAAAGAAAATTCTTATCACTGGGGACTGAGAGATGATGCAAAATCTGCGTATTCAAACAAACCTCTTAAAATGACCCTTATTTTCCATTAATTTCACCTATATATTTCCTAGTCACTTTGCTACAATTTACTGCCCCCTAGTCCAAATATCTTTGTCTTTTCATTTCTCCACAAATTTATCATTTCATTTCTCCACAAATTTAAAAATGTACATAAGCTCTTGGTCCTAACAGCTTGTTCAGGAAGACTCCTTTGTGCACGTAAAAATGTTAAAATTTGTATGTTTTTTTCTGTTAGTCTATTTTATGTAAGTTTAATTCTCAGGCTCATCTACAGAACCTAAGAGAGTAGGAGGAAATTTTTTTCCTCTATGTTTTATAATGTACAGTTTTATATTGCTTGAATATAATAAAAACATACCCATTCTATTAATGGTGTACATTTCTAGTTTGACTAGTTTGAAAAAATCCTACTAAAAATATGTTTGTACATGTCTTCTGGGACATGTAAACAAATGTTTTTCTACAATATATATGTATAGAAACTGAATTGCTGCATGGGAAAATATGTATGACTTGAAGTTTCCTAAATAATGTTCCCAGATAGTGAACTAGTGTGCCCTTCTAGTATTCACATTTTCATCCACACTTAGCATTTTCAGATCTGTTTAAGTATTTGCTAATCTGGTGGGTTTTTAATGAAATCTAATTGTGATTTTAATTTGTATTTTTCTGTAAATGAGTTGAAATAATTTTCACATATGTTTGAGAGATTTTAATATCCTATTTTCTGTAATGCTTAGATTTAAAGTTTTTATCTTTATAAAACATATTTGATAAAGAATATTTGGTCAAGTTAAACTTGTTTTTCAAAGGTAATCAACCTGTAGGGTTTGCTGCCTTATCTATGCTTTTTATTAGACCCATTTATATCCATGCATTTAGTAGTTAAGGCTTCTTTTGAATTCAGAACATTGAGGTAAAGTTTAGGAAATATGGTGGAATACAAAAGAAAGAAAATGTAACACTTATGTGAATAAACTTATTGATCTCAGAGTTCATTAATAAATTTGAATAGATACTCTATATTTACTGAATAAAAATATTGAAGATGTATATAGAGTAAGAAACTTATCGAAGAACATTGAAGCTAGTTTAAGAAGTTTTCATGGAAAAATGTGTATTTGAAGTTAGGTTTGAATCTTCCAGCTTAAAAAAAATTATTGAACACTAGCCAAGTACCTAAGAAGTACCTTGTTTGAAGTAGTTAGAAAGGTAAGCTATGAAAAAAGTCCTAGGGTTCTGGTCTTCCTATCCAATGTGCTCAGAAGATGATATTATTGCAGATAAATACAGATAAAGTAATGATTACAAAGTAGAAAATAATACATTAACTTTTTAATATACCCTATGAATATTATAGGAGTTCAGAGAAATGATCTATCTGTGAACAATAAGGATGAGATGATAGGTGTCCTTGTCCTTAAAGATGGGTAAGATGTGAACTGTCGAGGGGCGCCTGGGTGGTACAGCGGTTAAGCGTCTGCCTTCGGCTCAGGGCGTGATCCCGGCGTTATGGGATCGAGCCCCACATCAGGCTCTTCAACTATGAGCCTGTTTCTTCCTCTCGCACTCCCCCTGCTTGTGTTCCCTCTCTCGCTGGAGTCTCTATCTCTGTCGAATAAATAAATAAAATCTTAAAAAAATAAAATAAAATAAAGATGTGAACTGTCGAAAGAATCTCAACATGGGTAAATAGTATGGACAAATAAAGATGAGGCAGGAAGGATTTTGGTAGAAGAGAAACATTAACTGAACATTCCTTCAAAGCAAACGCTATGTTTGATACATGGCATATACATAGTCCTAGTTCTTCAAGTATTTTAAATGCTCTTAATTTTACTTGGAGAAATATTGGTTTTAGCTTAATGCTGGTCCTTAGTGTGGGGTGCAATAATACTATAACTGGAATATTATCTCTAATGTCTTAAAACTAAATGTCTACTTTTCATGGTTAAAACATTTTTTTTTTTATTATTTCCTTATGTGCGTGCAATCCATTGTGAAGGAAAATGTCTGGGAATTATTTAATTAGTTTATTCAGAGAACGTAGTTAATTTAAGTAGCAAAATCTTTGGGGCTAAATTATATGGTGTATCCTCATTTTAAAAAAACAGCATTGTCACTAAGAAAAAGTTATGATCTGGTAACCAGGGACTCTCAGTTCTCAGTGACTTTGGCCACACATTTGCTTTGTGTTTTTTATTTTGTATTTTTTATTTTCTGGTTGTTTTCTCATGCAAAAACACAACCTAGTCAACAGAGGAACTGCATTCTTTGGAACTTCAGAGTGACAAATGAACCCAGGCTGATGGGCAAATGCAATTTAGACCATCGTTGGTCACATTGTCAGAGGAAAAACAAAGGTCTGGAGATTTGTACAACCAGTTAAATGTTAACCAAGAAGTGTTACAAATCATTTACATATGCTATTTGTTGGCCAGAACTTCTCAGTGAGACCCATGCAGTGATGAGGGTCAAGGAAGTGTGTACTATGTGCCTGAAGGGTCAGGAGTCAGAAACATTTCATGAACAACACTAAATTTGCTCATTCTAATTGCTTCCTCTTTACTTCATATAACTTAGATAAAATCTTTTCCAATAGATGAACTTTTTCATTGTTCTCTTTTATTTATTGAAATTGAATAAGCAAGTGAACTTTTCCGGTTAATTTTTAATTACTTGATCAGTAATTTTATTTTTATTTATTTTTTTAAAAGATTTTATTTATTTGAGAGAGAGAGAGAGAGCAGGAGCAGGGGGAGGGGTAGAGGGAGAGGGAGAAACAGAGTCCCTGCTGAGCTGGACACCCGGCTCCATCACTGGACCCTGGGATCACAACCTGAGCCAAAGGCAGATACTTAACTGACTAAGCTTTTTTTAGTCAAGGATTTGGGGGATTTTAATTTTGGATTTTTAATTCAGTGTCAATACAAGTAATAACAAATGTCACTTAACCAAAACAATGTTACCTCTTTTAACGGCACAATAGCAACACCAGGATTAGATGTGATTGCTTCAAGGGTTAATTTTTAAACTGACCAAACATTAATTTGATGATCACCTATGATTTGCTAATTTCCATATTTAGATGACTTTTTCTTTAAATGTAGTTCACTGATTTTATTCCAATTAAATATATCAATACCTGGCTTTTTAAATAAAATATTTAACCTTTTGGCATGAGAAGTATAAGTACTAATAAAGGCATTCAACATCCTGAACAACAGTGGAGTCACACGTGTACCTGGTAGAACTCATCTGAACCATTAGGAAATAAAAATAATAATTTAGAGATGATGATTCAGCACCTGAGAAGAAACACAATAAAATCTGAAGTTATCAACCCATATTTTAATGTCTTTGAAAGGAGAGTGCAGATTCTCCAAAGAGTTTCCAGATCATTGAGAAAGAAATGAATAACACTGTGCAAGTGGTTAGGAGTTGGAAAATTAAATTGAAGGATTATATTTATTAGGAAAGGGACCATGGAGAAATGTTGACTATGAAGGATTTACAAGAACTGATATAATTCTGTATAATGAATGTTGTATACATAAGAAAATATGTTCCATATTTCGTGGTTGTTTAACAGACTGTCAAGAGTAATTTTGACAAAGTGTTCCCCTTACCATTTGATTACAGCTTAACTCAGAAGGTGTAAATCCACAGTACAAAATATTCCATAGTATAAAATGCATGTGGAACTCCTGTTAATAATCAATATACTATTTGTCAGGTATACATGTGAGGCAGTTTTGCCTGTTTTCAGTATTACATTGTTATTGATTTGCTGTCTTAAGAAAAAAAATAAACTTAAACCATTTTTAGAATAGTATTAGGTTTACAGAAAATTTGCAAAGATAGTATACAATATTCTTTAACACCCCTAACCCAGTTAACACGTTAGATTGCCCCAGTACGTTTGTCAAAACTAATCACCAACATTGGTAATATCACCATTAGCTAAACCCCACCCTTTATTTATATATTCCTAGTTTCTTGCTAATGCCCTTTTTCTATTCCAGGATTCCATCCAAGTTACCACATTACATTTAATCATTATGTTTGTGTAGCTTCCTCTGTAATAGTTTCTCAAGCCTCCTTGGTTATGATGATGTTGATATATTTGAGTATTGGTCAAGTTTTTTGTAGACTAGCTCTCAGTCTGAGTTTTTCCGATGTTTTTTTTGTTTTGTTTTTCTATGTTTACACCGGGGCTAAAAGGCTTTAGGGAGAAGACTACAAAGATGAAGTGCCATTCTTCTCACGTATATCAAAGATACATAAAATCAAAATAATTTTTCATTGAAGGTATTAGTCTTGATCACCCATCTGAGGTAGCGTTTGCCATGTTTCTCCACTGTAGTTACACTTCCCCACCTTTTCCATACTCTCCACTTTGGAAAAATCAAGGGGATTTAAAACACATTTACTTCCAAGGTTTAGAAAAAAAGCATAATGTAAGCCCTTAGAAGCACAGAAGAAAGCAATGAAGTTACAAATATTAAGGTCAACTCTTAACCAAAAGCAGACTGTTGGATCCTCAGCCTGAAAAAGAAATAAAGTCAGTTTATGTTCAAATGGAAGGTTGTCTTTTTTCATTAAATGCTGATCATTGGTGTTAAGATTTAGATTATTATGCCTTAATGAAGCTTAATTGTTATACTTAAAGGTTATTTAAGATTTTGTTGTAAGTGTTTTGGAAACAGTCACTGGAAATTGTTGAAGAAGAGATCAAAAGAAATTACAGAAGAGCCAAAACAATAAAAAGTAAATGAAAGTACTCTAAAAGAACAGAAGTCATTTAAAGATTAAGGAACGATAGCAGTTACTGTTTTAGTGTGAGTTGAGAGATTAATTATATTACTAGAATCAAGTGTGCTTGAACAAATAAATATAAGCCAGCTAAGAATCACAATTATTTGGTGCTCCTAGAAAGCTTTTTATAATTTCTTCATCCCAGGTAATCAGAATATTTTTAACAAACTTGAAAGGCGAAGACTGATAGGTATGCCAGGATAAAGACAGACAAATCAGTTAAGTAACTCCAGAAACTGGTAAGATTTCTTTCATGGGATAATAACATTTTTCAATTCATTTATTCCTATTCTGATTAATTAGGAGAATATTTTGAGTGGATTCTGGCAGATTTATTGCTAATTAGTTTGGCTCAGTAAAACTTGCTGCCTGGTACAGGATATAGTGACAGCCCTTATGTGGAGTAGTATTTATTAGAGAATAAAATCACTGGATTAGGTCCCTGCTTAAATAGATAATTTTCAGTAAATTTTTCTCCATCTTACCTCGTGTCCTTTTTAAATAGGAATGGCGATGTGGGGGCGCCTGGGTGGCACAGCGGTTAAGCATCTGCCTTCGGCTCAGGGCGTGATCCCAGCATTATGGGATCGAGCCCCACATCAGGCTCTTCCACTGGGAGCCTGCTTCTTCCTCTCCCACTCCCCCTGCTTGTGTTCCCTCTCTCGCAGGCTGTCTCTATCTCTGTCGAATAAATAAATAAAATCTTTAAAAAAAAAAAAAAAGGAATGGCGATGTGAATTAAAAATGGTAACTCTCTGCTTGGTGGGTTAATACTTTATGTAAAACATTCAAAACATTTGTCCATTCTCCTCATAGAAATTAAGCTATGCATTTGTATCTATCAGTTATGCTTTATTAAAATGATTGTACATATGACTATGGCATATTTCAAGTAAAAGTAACATTGAAACTTCAGTTTTTGTCAGGTTTTTTTATTTTGTTTTTCAGAATTATGGTAGAAGCAGAAAGCTGAGTTAGCATTTGTAGTGAAATTGGGAGAAATAATTCCTTTATTGAAAAAAATGCCTAAAATATTTCAAAAAAGTGATTTTTGAAAGAAAATGGCCAAGGTCTTATTTCAGACCTATGAGTGTTTGTTTCACTTATAATCTTCTTGCTATCAATATCATCTTATGCCAATCTGTTTCCCAGTCCTATCAGGTTTATTGTTTTAAGTTCCTCATCTGATCATACCTCACTTAGTATGTGTAAATAAATAAATAAATAAATAAATAAATAAATAAATAAATAATAAATAATGTGTGTGTGTGTGTGTGTGTATATATATATATATATACACACACACTGTGTGTGTGAGAGAGAGAGAGAGAGACTGAAGACTAGTTTTAGTCTCTTAGTATATTTTTTAGGGCTGACCAGGACTCAGTTCTCACTAGTTGAAAGTCTAGGACTCAGGTCTTCCTAGTTCAAAGTTAGACTTAGGTATGCAGTATGTTTTCAATGTCCTCAATTTTTGATGCTCATTGTGTTTACATTGGTGTCATCTCCACTCACAGTACCTTACTTTTCATTTTTTAAGATTATTGGGGTTGGGGGTGCCTGGGTGGCTCAGTCGGTTAAAGCTCTGACTCTTGATTCAGCTCAGGTCATGATCTCAGGGTTGTGAGATGGAGCCCTGTGTTGGGTTTGTGCTGGGCGTGGAGCCTGCTTAAGATTCTCTCTCTTCCTCTCCAACTGCCCCTCATCCTACTCCTTTTAAAAAACAAAAAACCAAAGAAGACAACTCTATTGGGTACTTCCTCAGTGAATTTTCCCCATATCTCCCAGAAGCGCTTTCTTGCCTCTTCATTTAGCACTCAGCTTATTCCTGATTAGTGTGTATCCTCCTGTTTGGGTATTGCTTGTTTAGTCATACTTATTTTACTCCAGGTTGTGTAAGGAATTTTGCATTTCTCATCTCAAGTGAATAGCACAGTTGCTGTCAAAGAATAAACCAGTCAATAAATATTGATAGAGGAAAGAGAAGGAAATGTATAGTGATTTTAATTTCAGTAAAAAAAAATAAATGCCATAAAGAAATACCTAAATAATTTTATCTTATTTATGGTGCAGGAATGATTTTCTTTCTCAATTGTTTAATATGATAGATACTGATATACAGTGATATCCCCTTAGAACTTCTTCTTGAGAAAGAATATTCGCTAGCCAAAATATTACAAGAGAAAAACCCTTAGCTATGGATTTCTTCCCTCTTTTTCTCATTTTGGAGGACTCCATTAACAAATGGTGCTTACATGCCTAAAAACCGATGTTACAAGAGCATCTAACGTGATGCTTTGCCTCCAAGTATTAGAAGATACAAAGAAGCAAAGAAGTATTTATAACTGAAATTACTAATTTCTAAATAATACTTCCTGAAACCTCTTATTTGAACTATTGTATCTAGGTATGTAAATTCCCTTTTTTGAGCTGTTACTTCTAGTTTCTTCTCAATGCTGTTCTGACATATATTCAAGCTGTTTTCTAAAGAAACTCTGAGTCCCAAATGATGATTGCATGTATAGTTGGGAAGGTAAGGATTATGTGCAGTTTAAAGACACTCTATTGCTGAAAAATTCTGATTCCACCTACCATTATTTCTACCCCCCATCACCTTTACAGAACAACTAGAAGGGTGGTTAGTGTCTCAACTTAGATATAAAATGACCACAAATTTAAATATGCAGTAAAGAAAGAGACCTATCTTTAAAAGAGTTGTAGTTTGAACTGTTGACATGTGGAGCTGACTGGAAGCAAGTAGAAAAGATTTCAACTCAGTCATTAAAGATCCACAGCAACATCAGTCAAAAGAGAAAGACTATGGAAACTTAAGATAATATTTGAGTACTTAATATTCCACAAGCTGAAGGTGGGATGAAATGAGCATATTCTTCAATGCTATTTTCAGATATGGCTTAAGAGAATAATGGGGAAGAACCTCCCCAGGGCAGAAGTAAGAGCTATGAAGAACTATTAGCTTTTTGGTTACTTTGAAGGAGTAGATAAGGTGAGTTAATTAATAAAAAATATTCCCTATCCCCCAAATTTAGCATTGTTGTGGAACATCAACTGCTTTGTGTCTCCAAATCTTCTATTTGAAAAAGACTGTATGATTAATTGGTCCCTATTATACTCTTATATAGGGTATATGTGTTGGAGGTGTGTGTGTGCAGATAACCTGACTTTTTCAAACTTTAGTCTTTGAATCAAGAAGGTTTACATCTGGAACAAATGCCAAGTCTATATAAAGATCCTGGACTTTGAGCCTTATGCTGTGATTTAATAGGACTTTTTGGTAACTTCTTAGAAAGGAAATGAGGATATTTTACCTATAGAAAGGAGGAAAGTGAACAGTTGGTGGCCAAAGCATTGCCTGTGGTAGATTGTAATACTCTTTCCAATCACTTGCTGTAACAGGATTATATAACCCTGTCCATTACCATGTGAGTTACAGTACCTCTCTATGAAAGGAGTATGTGCCCTCAGCCCACTGACTTCTGGTTTTACTTCTCTGTCTGGTAGAATATGTGAATAAGTTTGAGTATACCAATGAGAAGAAGGTTTAAGAGTGACAGTATGTTTCAGCACTTCTCCCTTTGTCCTTTGGCCATGAGTACAGCATGCTCCAAATATAAGCTGTTTCCTGCTTGCTAGAATAAAAAAGACCCAAAGAAGACTACTGGGGTGGAGACAGCTGAATTGCAGCTGCCACAGCTTTTATGTAACATGAGCAAGAAATGAACTTTTGTTATTTCAAACTTTTGAGATTTGAGGTTGTTTATTTCCAAGGCATAACCTACCAATAGCTGAATAGTAAGCATCTGAGAGCCATCTTCTCATGACTTTACTTACAGCACCTGCCACTCTGCTACAAAGTTCCTGCTAAATAAATACTAGGTATGCACATGAGTGAAAGGCATGAAGATGTCTAGCCATTTATCATTGAGTTTTTCATTTGAGAAAAGCCCTACTCCCATTATAGATTTATTTTGTCTCCAATGCCTACATGATGACTCAACAACCAAATCTATGAGAGCATTAGAATTTCTTTTGATGAACATTGCTAAACTAAGGATGCTATTGAAATGTAAGTGTTGATTACTCAGTGCATGTGTCTGAATGGGTGAGAATTCATATCAATGCAAAATGACTAATCTCTCTTATAAATCAGTAGGACAAAAATCAATAATTTCATAGAAAAAAAATGGGCATGAAAAAATTAAAATGTCTTAAATGAAAGTTACATACAAGTGAAAATAAAAATTAACATCATTTTTAAACTATTAACAAACTTAACATATATAACAAATTGTGATAATTCACTGTATTGGCAATCATTTGAGTAAACGGGAGAACTCATATTGCTGATAGAACTTTTCAAGATGATAGTTTGGCAGCATCCATCAAAATTTTTAAGAGCACATAGCTTTTAACTCAACAGTTCTAACTCTAACAATTTATTATACGGATATACTTACATATAAGCAAAATGACATATATATATATATTTAAGGATGTTTAATATAATATTGTTTGTAATATTGAAAGAATGGAAATAATCTAAATGTCAACAGGGGATATAATGATGTGTCTATGTAGACACTATAAAGGATTAGTAATTTTATGTATAATCATCTGGAAATATATCCAAAATACACCATTATGTGAAAAAAAGAAGGTGAAGAGTAGTGTGCACTATGCCGCCTTATAGGTCAAATTAAATTATATATTCACCCCAATATATATGATGCATATATAGGGTGACCATATATTTCAGTTTGTTCAGTATACTTCTAATTTTCACTTACTGTTCTAGCAAAATTAACACTTACACACCTTTTTTCTCTTAAAAGTGGCTCAGTTTGGTCAGTAAATTATGTGTATAGTTTATGTTTCATTGCGTATGCCTAGACTATTTCTTGAAGTATGCACAAGAAATACAATGATGGCTGCCATCAGGATGGCTGTGGGTCTGGGATGGAAAGAACAATTAGTTTACTTTATATATCTTTTACGTAGCATGTATTATAACCCAGTGCATGGATTTCCAATTCAAAAGTTAGTATTAAATATTTGAAACTAATTGCTCAAATTTATTTCCATAAAATTTTTGTGTAATGTGAAAATATTGGGAAATACAGTAATGATTAAAATAATACAAAGTTATGCTGTGTAATGTGAAAAGAAAGAGCAAATGGAATCATAAAAGAATGTCTAGGGGTACAGTGATATAGAATTGCATTCTGCTGCTAAAATGCCAAATTGTGGCCCTAAAGGGAGTATAATTTTCTCCTTGACCTCTTGATGTTTTGCAAAAATAAGATGTGTGGGATAATTATAATGCCTTCTAGTAATTAAATAGGCTTTTTTGGTAAATAAATCTTGTGTATTTTCAGTTCTCACCAGGATATATTATCTATTTGAACACCATTGCAAAACTCAGAGGACTTTTTTCTCAAAATCCAATTTTTTTTTTTTAGGCCAGAAGACTATCATAAAATCAAGTATTTTGGGACAAGCCTCATTAATAATTTGTTACAATGTAAGCTTCTGATATGGAAGCAGCCTTTCTTGGCTGGTTCCCTGTGATAACCCATTAGCTATAATAGTGCCTGGCATATTGTGAGTATGCAATAAATATTTCTTGAATAAATGAATAAATAGATTAATGAAGGAAAGATTTCAGTTTGACAGGTATTCTTATACTCTAACACTGCTGTTAAATTGGCATAAACTTTTTTCAGGATGAGGCATTTTAACACAACCACCAAAGTTAAAATGTACTTTTTGAATCAGTGATTTTATTTCTGGAAATTTATCCTGTGAAGATGCTCATACAATGAACTAGAGTTCACACACTCATATACATATATGTTCCACGGGACATTACGACAAATAGTAAAAATGTCATAAATACCCATTTATCCATTTTTAGGGAAATAATTCAAGTCATTATTTTAGATCCATAAATGGGATATAATGAAGACTTTGAAAATAACAAAGTTGGTATGTGTGTTCTGAGTTTGCATTAATTTATAGGAAAGAAAAGAAAGCACAAGGGGGAAGGAAGGAAGGGAGGGAGAAATCTGATAGCGAAGAATGGTCAGCAATGAAATAATTGTTAATATCTTTTATAAATATGATTTAAAAATTATAAACTTTTACAAAAGTTTCTAAAATGAATATAAATACAGTATGTGTGTTTATTTGATTATAGTTGTGTTTTCCTATTACAAAGCTCTGTAAAGCTGGTATTCTGATTTTTGTATGCACTTCTTTGCCACTTGTTCCAATTCATAGTAGACACAACAATTATGTGATTTTTGGATGATGTACCTAAACTAAGCTATCAAGAGATAATCTCAGAAATAAAGTGAAAAAATCAGGTATGGAGTTACATATGTTCTCTGTCATGTGAACCAGACAGATTTAAAATAAGAAGGTTGGACAGATTTTTCCCAATAAGTATGCACATTTAAACAGTTTACCATACCTTACATTTGGGAAGAGGCCCATGGCTCAACATTTTGTTGACATTACTCTGAACACCTGCTACTTTATTATATACATACAAAAAGGCACAGGTAGGCTCCAGCTTCTTTTCTACCTTTTACTTCTTCTGGCAATGTAAGCAGCATAGCTATCTCCATGCTCTTTTATTAGGTAATGCTATTGACTAAGATGTGTGAGTCTGCAAAAATCAGGACCTAATAGGCATCCCCAGCCCACCTCCTGCCTCATGAACATAAAACTACTTTTATTTAGCTGGGCAGTGCAACTTCTGTTTGTGCACACTGTGTGTAATTCTGTTTATTTGTCTCATAATCTGCATTCTGGTCAAATAGAAAAAACTGATTTCAAACTGCCAATAGTCCACATGTCTTTACTATGACGTAGTATAAAGCATGAGTTCATATTTGATTTTCAAACTCTTTATCATAACCCTAAACTTATTAAAGATTGTGACTTTATAACAGATTTTTTAAAATAGTGTTTTGTTGAAAAAGTAATCCCCACTATGCCTTTTGGTGATCATGATAAGTTAGTAAAGATCTTGAAGTAGTTCTAGAAATATAATTTTGGAGAGCTTTTTTATAGGATTATTTGTGGGACTGAATTTCACTTTACTAACATTTATACAAACAATATGTCCCAGTGTTGTGCTGTTAGAATACACAGAAGTGAGAATGAGTCAAAGAGCCAGAAGCCAACCAGAAAAATGAGAGCCATGAGTGTCCAGACTTCTATGCCAACACTTCCAGAAGGGCCTTGGTGAGTTGACAGATGATAAAGTTATGATTGTGTAAAAAGTAACCCAAATGACATTTTTCTATTATTTTTAAAGCCTAAGAAGACCTACATAATTGAAATATTCATTTAAAACACTTTGAACCCTGAGTAAGAAGGAAACATAGACTATAATTTAAATATCCCTTGACCTCCTGCTTTCAAACAGGTTAAAGCACACCAATTTTAAGGAAAATATCTATTTCCAAATAATTACAGTCCTTGGGCTTGTGAGAGGGTAATATCTTGAAAGGCATTAACTATAATAGATGTATGATAACTGCCATTTGACTGACACTTAGGTACTACTTGAAGGACTTCTCCAAGGACAGAAGATTCTATCTCATAAAAAGCTGGATGCCCCCGAAGGACGAAAGAGTAAGTGTTCTTGAGAAGATTTTTATTTGCATATGTTTTCAGCAGAGAATTACAAGAGAAATCATTATACTATTAAAATTAAATCCATGAAATGAAAATAATACTTATAGAGCTTTTACAATTTGTCAGACATTTTATACATATAAAATCTCTCCTAATTCCCCCCCCAAAACACAAAAAACCATATGATGTAATTTTATAAATAAAGTGACTAGGGCTTAGAAAGGTTAAAAATTCCCAAAGGTTCTGCCTTTAGTAAATAGTAAGGCTCAGATTCAGATATAGGCAATTGGACTGAATATAGTAAGCTATAAAAACTAAGGATAAATTTCAACAGAAAGTATTTTTATTTTAAAATTATGAATGTCTAAATGAAATATGAGACTGTTTAGTTCTTATTTTACCTATTTTTTTTAAGTTTACTCAATTATAAGAGGTGTTTATCTTGATTATTAGGTGTTATTGGCATATGATAAAACAATTCCAAATTATGTATTTTGTCTCTTAAAAGATATGCAATCATTAATACTGAAGTATAGGAAAGTGGTTGATAAACAGATGCTTCTACTTATAATATGTTTTATGTACAATTTCTCTTAATTCATCCTTGTGGTTCATTAAAAAAAAACATTAGATGTGAGAAAAGCAGATTTTTTAAAAAGATTTATTTTTATTGAGACAGAAAGCCTGAGAGAGAGAACGTGAGAGAGAAAGCAAAAGCGGGGGGAGGCACAGAGGGAGAGGGAGAAGCAGACTCCTCACTGAGCAGGGAGCCCAACTCAGGGCTCGATCCCAGGACTCTGGGATCATGACCTGAGCCGAAGGCAGACAGTTAACTGACTGAGCCACCCAGGTGCCCCAGAAAAGCAAATGTTTTATGTTTAATAAAAACTAATTACTTAAGAAGAAATGCATTCTGATATAAACATTGTACTTGCTACATAGAATTTGGTTAATGCAAGTTTATTTTTTAATGTATGAATTAAATCTAAGATTGCATAGATATAAAAAATAGCTTTTGAACGTTATACAGTTTGGACAATTAATCCTGATGTCTTTCTTATGTGGTAAAATAATTATGTTCAAGAATTAATTTTTACTCTACATATTTTAAATTTATGACTTACTCTTATTTTGCATATTGATTTGTTTTATATTAATTGATTATTTGTAACATGAAAATACCTTTGGGCTAAAAGAAGCAGAAAGAGTTTGATACAATCAAATGCATTATCATTATCAACAAATACATGATGAAAAAATTAGGGCTCAAGGCATAGTGCTCACCTTTGCTAATGTGAAGAAAATATTAGAATGTATATCCTAATGGAAGCTATTTGGGGAGAAATAGGAGTATATGTAAAAAATAAATGAGATTTTTCAAAGGTTTATAGAAGCTATAAATAATTTGTGATATATTAGTTGTGGGGAGAGGCAGTGAAGGCAGACAGTATTCTGGTTCTGAAGGGGTCCATTTTAGTAGAGGGTGACAATCAGTAAAGGAAAAGAAAGCATATAAAAATGACACAATATTATGCAGTTGATATGTGAAAGGTAAGTACCTTGTGGTGGGATAAATGATGGCTGTGCAGATCTGAGAAGACCTATGAAAGCAAAGCATCAAAAGATGAGGTAGGACTTAGTTGTTGGTACATTCTTGCATACCTTTTGGAAATGTATAACCTACTACATGAGAATTTTTCAACCTGCACAGTTACAAAAGAAAAAAAATGTGAATATTTAATTTTAATTAAAGGGATTTTTAATAAGCCTTGAAAATGGTGCTTAATTCTACCCTGTACTTTACTTGTATCCTCCTCTAAGAGCACACAGATTCCCAGTCACAGCAGTGTTTTAGAGACTCAATGTATTATGTAATGGATTATAAGGCTATAAATAATGTCATAAATAAAACCAATGTAATTATATCAAAACAGAGGCTAAGAATCCATTTGTAAACTACCAAACGATCCAGCCGAAGAGACATATGTTTTCCTTAAGATAATGAAGTATAGAATGTGTGAAATTTATTTTGCGAGCAAGCCTGAGATTTTATGTCAAACTTGGGAGAAACTATATGTTTTTCATGAAAGATATAAAGGATTCCTTTCTTTAAAAAAATTAGAAGCAGAAAAGTTTCAAACCTATTTCAGTCATGAATATGCCATGGCTAAATTAAAATCCCCAGTTTTATATCTGGTATTCAAAAAGTGTGTTTCGAATTGAAGAACTTTCAACTATTTGTTTTAACATGGATCTTAAATCACTCTGAGATTTTCTTGGATAACAAAACATAACGGAATTTACAGATGTTAGCCTGAGAATTAGTAACTATGTCTCTCCTATTAATAATGGGAAAACTTGATGACCTGGATTCCATTACATGGAAAAAAAGAAAGGAACAATGACAACTAGATTCACCTCTTGCCTCCACTTTATGTAAATAGGATTCTCACTACCCAAAACCTCAAACTCAATTACAAAGGCAAACTAGGATATGAGGCTATCTTGTAAGCAATCACGCTCAGTTAGCAGGGTTAAGTCTACAAGTACTAACCTGTGTGTTTCTGGAGTATATCCCTTCATATCTTCCAGCATTTCATTAGAACCTTAAGCTTCTTTCATCCTCTTTTGCACCGTACATAGAAACAAAAAATAAGTACTTAGAGAAAACACTGGCCTATGTAATAAACTGAAAGATTCTAGCATGTACTTGGAGAGCAAGTTTTTCTCCATCCAGAGATAATTTTAAATATGAGGTAAATGTGGGGAGGGAGAGACTGCTGGCATAGGGGAGATGTAGTGTGAAAGGAAGGAGTGGAGAAACAAGAGTCATTGACATGAGAAAGGACACAAGTTCCAAAATGTTACTGATTCAGCATCACTCTCTATTCATAGCCTCTGAACCACTTGCCATCTAGCAGTTGGAGTCACTAAGCTCATCTGTATATGAGTAGGTTGTCCTGGGCATTCTGTATGGCAGTAGGATATGGGGAAAAAATTTTTTTTCCCAAATCCCATTTTATGGAGGAATTAAATAAAACTACTTTGGAATTTTCCTGTAGGCCAGGTCATTGTTGCAACCTGTGCTATTTGATATATACTGTTTAAATGACCTGTTAGTTCCAAATATGTGAGGACTTCCACTGATGAAAGTATTTCCATCTATTTTTTAAAATACTTTATTTTTTTAAACACAGTGTGCTTTCATAGTACAATTCTCTAGATGTTCTCAATCCAAAGAAAGGGGGTGAATTAGTTTCTTAAAACAAACAAACAGACCAACCTACCTTAAATTCTTTCCTGTCAACAAAAATCATTAAGGAGATCTTATTTAATATATTTATTACATTCACTACTGGTTCGAGACTTTCAGAATGTGAACTATCAGCTTGGAAAGATCACATTAGAATAACTACTACAAAAGAGGAGTTACTTATTTTTCAGGTCCTGCTACTGAAATTCAAAATGGCAGTGTATTTATATATGTTCAGCTTTTCTTCAGAGTGATGATACTTATACTATTCAGGGAAGTTAAGCAGGAGCATTTGTAATTTTATAATTGACTCTAGATTTCACTTTTAGAAGAATTTTACTCTCAGGTATGTTTTATTTAACATCACAGAATGCAAGTTTGTGGGTATAGTTATATCACGAAGATATCAATGAAACTTATTAATTCATAGCAAATGCAGAGAGGAGGGAAAAAAGACATTGGGCAGAATTTAGGTAGTAGGAAATGAAAAATAAATTTTAACAGCAACTTAAATAACACAAAGAATAGTTTGTAGTTGTTATCCCAAGATAAAATTAGGATAGGAAAATAACTTTTCCAAGTCTTTCTCTATACAAGAAATATGGTGTGGGGCACCTGGGAGGCTTAGTCGGTTAGACCTCTGGCTCTTGATATCGACTCAGGTCATGATTGCAGGGTGATAAGATCAGGCCCTGCGAAGGGCTCTGTGTTCAGCTCAGAGTCTGCTTGTCCCTCTCCTGCTCCGCCCCCCATCCCCCCACCTCTCCAATAAGTAAATAAATACAATCTTTTAAAAAGAGAAAGCATATCTACATATCTTTAAAAGCATATCTACATATCTTTAAAGAAGAAATAATCTGATGTTATGTATTGGTAAGATTCTCTGAAAACGATACAGTGCATGACTGCAAATCAAAGTGAATAATCACAATCTCTGATTGGGTAATCCCACTGCTGGAAATTTGACTTAAGGAAACAGTTATCTAAGAGTAGAATGCTATATACTTAGCAAAGTTTGTTAAAATTTTACCTACAAAATCATAGAATTGAAAATACGATGTCTAAGGAGGTGTTTAAAGGTTATGATACATCGGCTAAAAAGAATGTTATGTAGATATTAAAAATGATAAATATGAAGGAGAAAGGAAAATGTTCAAACAAGAAGCCCAGAATTATACTTTTTAAAGCTGGTATATATAACATGTTATATAAAGTTAAAGTGATGTAGAAAGACAAAATATTTATTTGATTAGAGCCAGCAAAATTATATTTAATGTGAACTGTATTGAATTGTATTGAATACATATGATTAAGGGCTAAAACAAATTCATATCCATCTCACCCCTTGAGGAAGTCTAGCAGTAATGTTAGACTCAAACTATAATTGGTGTCTTTTTTCGAAATTATTTTAATGTTTTTGCATTCTTATTGAAAATGTTATGTTATTTTTAAATGACAGAATTGTAAATTAGATATTATGATGTTTTAACACTACCTTTTCTTCTGTCCATTTAAGAAAGAAAAATCACAATTTTATACATCTAGCTCAAATCTTTTTTCCTTCATGAGTCTAGGCATACAGTAGGAAACTGATAAAGATCTTGTTGACAAATGGAAATTGCTAGGAATTAAAATTAGCCTGCTTATACTGATCAATACTTAGAAGACATTGAGGCATATACATTCATTAGAAAATCATTACTGCACATAAAAGATGTATTTGAAGCCACAGTAATATAAAACTGTAAAAGATGTGTTTATTGTACGTCTTAATAGGTGAAGAGTGATAAGGAAGCAGTCATTAGTGCAGTGTTTGTAAAGTGTAAATGGACCATTGCAGTTCTCTGAGGTCTATCATGTTTTCTGCAGATGGAGCTGCTGCTGTTTAGGGGGTGAGTGTGAGGGAGAGGAGAGAAGCAACAATCTTCTTTTTATGTGTTTCCCAAATTTGAAATGTGAAATGTAGAATCCATTCAGATTTTGATTCAATATTGTTATATTCTTAACAATCTCTACATTTTTAAAGTTTTCCCATGAACTAAAGATTCACATTGTTGAGTTGGCCTTGTTACCATTCATTAAACAGGCTCAGTAATTTTTGTCATGGTGTTTCACATCATTTATTTTTTATTGTTTATGTTTAATAATTTATCATATATCACAGTTTGCTGCCATTACACTAATTTAAGATATGAACCAGTGGCTCAAGAAGAGTTTATTTGAAAGTTGTGGGACCGACCAAGTAACGTGAAAAATACATTAAGAATAATGTGTGTAGGAACTTAGTGCACATGTAGAATGTGCACACTACGTGCTGGGAAAACTCTAACTTCACAGAGGCAGCCATCAAAGACAGCTTTTTAAATGGGAGGTTTATGGTTGAATATTCTAAAACTGGATTTTATTGGAGAATTTCATTGTGTCTTAAATGTTTCTCAAAGAGTAACATAAAACCACCATAGAGTTTTCATCATTTTCCATCAAACCCAAGTGACTTCTCTGGAACACAACTGATACTTGTACAATAAATATTAAATAATGTTTGTAGGTGTAGAGCAGCATATTCTATGTTTGTAAGGAGGTCTTCTATGTATGTTTATGGTGTTATTCCAAATGTGTTATTGATATTAATTTTGTGATCATGCTTTTTATTGAACAAATGATTAATGAGTCATTAAATGTGAGGAAGAGAACAAAATTACAGAGGCCTCACGAATATTTTTACTCCTTAGGAGGAAAAGAGGTAAAAAATCGCATTTTTGCAGAGAAAAACATACAACCAGTTCTGAACTTAGTTACAGATATACTCAGAAAAACAGAAGTAGCTATTGGAAAACATTCTTTTCATAAATTCAGTGTTGACAGTGATATTAAATCAATGATGCATGATGTGAAAAAACATTTACTATTATATAAACATATCTATTTGCTTTCTTTTTAGATGATTGATACTAAAATATATAGTGTGTTTATGTGTGTGCATGCACATAAAGCATATCTACATATCTCATATATATACATATATGCATTACTGAAGTGTATATCTATATTTGAAGGAGAAATGTCCTATTTGTTAACAAAATTATACATGATAAAGAAGTTTTTCACTTCATAATCTATGCAGTAAATTTGAAGTGGCTCAAAAATGATAGAGTTGTATGAGTAGCAAAGAAGTGTTTTTAAGTGTATAGGTAGGGCTTTTTATTTTTAGTATCCTCAGTGTTTTTCCCTTAACAAAGTATATAAACCTTACTACCCCATATCATCTGATAGCTATTGTCTTATCAGTCAATTATTTGTCAATTCATTGCTAAACTTCTCCAAGGAGATGGTGATTTTCATTCTCTTTGTTTTGTTAGCTGATACTGATTTCTTTACCACTCCGGTTTGTTTTCAAGCACAATATTGCCTCAAACAATTTTTTATAAGGAAGCCATTAAAATCCACTTCTCTAAACCCATCAAGGATTTTCCAGTACTTTGTGTTCTCAGTAGCATTTGAAAACAGCCATTTTTTTTAACATTCTTAAGTAATATTTGCTACCCTCCAGAAATCTTTTCACCTCATAATTTCTTACTACATTGTCAAATTTAATGTTTCTTTTTTTTTCTTTTAATTTAGCAGTTTTATCTTTTTGTAGAGGGACCATCAATAAATAAGGCATTCCCCAAGACACAGGTCTCACTGTTATTCACCATTGTTAATCACTGTATCTTTTTTGAAAATTACTTTCTTCAAAATTGACTTCCATGATATTTTTATCTTTTCTATTTTTATCTTTTGGTCTTGGCTATTTTGTTGGCAAATGCATCATTCTCCACTCAGCTGTTGTATTTTTTAGTTCATCATGATTCATCTTAAATTATCTTTCCTTTTATTCTATATGGTCTAAGATATTTTATCTAAGCTCATGGCCTCAATTGTTACTTGTACACAGATGGCTCTACAGGTGTCCAGCTCCGACTTCATTTTCTGCTCCAGAACTGGATATCTGATAGCTCTTACATTTTCAGGTAATAAAGGCAGCATATCTCAAAATGAACACATGCCCTCCCAATCCTCCAAGACACCTTTTTCCTTTATTCCTATAACAGTAATAAGAACTAGAATCTGTTATATATAGTTATTATAGCGAATGATCTAGGAGGTACCCTATGTGTTTCTTCTTCCATACCCCAATATCTAATTTATTACTACTCTGTAATTTACCTCTTAAATAGCTCTCATATCTCTGTTTTTCATCATCTATCTATTTCCTTCCTCACAGTTCAGGTTATGAAATTCTCCTGCCTTCTTAACTCTGCTCTCATAAGCACTTCTGCCCTGCCAAAGAATATTCTTCACATTATGGAATAATCATTTCAAAACAGATTTGCTTATGTTGCTGTTTTCCTGCTTAACCCCTCTGTTTATCTCTAATAGGTATTTATAGAGTACCAGGTATGTGTCAGGCATGGCTCTAGGTACAAAGAACACAGTGGTAAGAAGACATACACTATCAAATAAACACATAAATATAAAATTAAATTTCAGCAATATATGTTTTGAAGAAAAATGAAGCAAAATATAGGGGAAAAGAATAAGTTGTGCTATTTTATTTCTGTGGGTTTCTCTGTTAAGGCAAAATCTGAGAAGATGGACACAAAAGTGAGAAGAAAACAGGAAGGTGTGTCTCAGGCAGTAGGAGGAGTGAAAGCAAGGTCCTAAGTGGGGGGCATCCTTGACAGGAAATAAATAAACAACAAAAAACAAAAAATAGCCAGTCAGTATGACTGGAGTGAGAAGGAGCATGATAGGAGATTAGGTCTAAGAGAGCAAGGGGTGGGAGAGGATGGGACAGATCATGTAGGGTTTTCCAAGGAGTGTTTCAAACTGAGTAAAGCATGGAACCACTTAACCATTGAGAATAGGAAAAGCCAGTTCTTGCTGATAATCTTTAAGCATTTTGACCCTTTATAGATAAACAATTATAGGAGTGTAAGAATGAAAGCAGTGAAACAAGTTTGGAGGCTATGCAGTAATCCAGATGGAGAAGATACAGACCTGACTTAGGTTGGAGTAATGGGGGAGGTAAAAAGTTGGCTGCATCCAGGATATATTATGATAGCAGAGTGCGTAAGTCTTACTAATGAATTAGGTATGTGCTATGAGAGGAAGAAAGGAGGGAAGGTTGACTGTCATTTTTTTTTTCCAGAGTAATCAGGTAAACTGTACAATTTCTTAGATGGGAATAAAAACAGCTGGAGAAAGTTACAGTAGTTTTGTAATGGAAATGCTAAGTTTGGGATACCCAGTAGACATGCAAGGTGAATTGCTGAATATGCAGTAATGCATATGGATAAAGAGCTCAAGAATGAGGCTGGAACTTGATATCTAAATTTGGCAGTAAATAGCAAATAGTGTTTCAAGCCATAAGACTAGATGTGATCACACAAAGTGCAAAGAGATAGCAAAGAAAATTCGAGAAGACTGATTCAGCAGGAGCAGTCAGGGAGGTAGGAGGACAAAACACCTGTTTAATGAACTCCTATTATATACTCATTGAATGAATACATAAATTAGTTTGCTTATAAATTACAATCCACAGTGAGGTTTGTCAAAGAGAACAAATCTTGTTTTTCTTTTTTTGTTTCTTTTTAGTAAAAAACACCACTACTGATCCAAGTCAGCAAACCAGGAACTTTGACATCCCCCTCTCTGATGAAGTGCTCCCCTTAAGGAGAAATCTCTCCATAATATTCCTGTCCAATATATATATATGATCCAGACAGTGAATATGTGTTTTTATTTTATAAAAACATATGAGTTAGGATTTTGTAAGACAAGAAACTACTGGATATGCAAACTTCCCTACAATTATAGCTCTTTATCATTAAGTGAGAACTGGAAGCATTAGTGTAAGATGCAAACATTATCATTATTACTGATAGGAAATTATTAAAAATTTTATAACATTCTATGTTCTTTTGCAGTAAATCACTTTCTCTTAATTTACCTTAACGTTATGATCCATGTGAGTTCCAAATATCTATTCAATGATATGCAGATGTCAAGAGTTTGAGAAATGCTGCATTAATGAGTAGTCTGAACCATAAACCAAGCATTCCAAATTTATCCCAGTACTTAGTTCCTAAATTTTACTTACCTGTTTTCTTGGCATATACTCTTGGTTCTTGGAAAAAGCAAAGTATGTGATGGTTGAGGAAGACAACTCTATTTTTCAGTGCCCCGAAGCCATATGTACTTCTACCTTATAGTAGATACATTTAATTGACAACAGTAGGTCACACCTGAGTCATAGGGACTATAGTAATATTTTATTCTTATTCCATCAAAACATATTTTTAATATAAGTAAATATATTTTTAATATAAGTAAATATAAGTAAATATATTCTGAGAAGTACCAAAGCCTCTTTTAAAATACTTTAATGTAATAATACCACCCCTCCCCCTCTGTGAGAAAGAAGTTTGCTTTGTTCATCAACAGGTAAAGGCGTTGACTTCTTTGTGTAACATTAAGGAAAATGAGAACAAGAAGTCAAATAAAATATTTGTTTATTTGGAATCAGAGTCTCTTCCTTTCTTAAAGACATTCACAAATACAGCCATGGAAAATTTGCACCTGAGCTCCCTTGACAGCATACTATCATGTGTTGAAGTCATACCCATTTTTTAACTTCTAAACTGTTTTTGGTTTAGTGGTTAGGCTTGAAATACTTGAAATAAAACATGTCTTCAGATCTTTCTATTCTTAAAGCTAAGAAGTAAAACTGGCAGTAACTAGAGGGGACCTTGCAGCCATGTAAACCACTTAATATTTTATGGGATTTCTGTGTGTTAAGAAAAATGGTAAGCATGTTTAGCAAACAGAAAGAAGCTGCATCAGATTTTTTGTTTAATTTAGTGATGAGCCTGCTTATGAAAACAGTATGAAAGGGAATCTCTCAATTTATACATTAATTTATGACTTAATTTATGCATAATTTATGATTTAACATCTCCCCCAAAATGCTTCATAAGGACAGAATCTTTTGCTTTCATTTTGGTGCCGCCTTGACTCTGCCAGGCCTGCTTTTGATTAGGTATACAAAGATAAAAGTGTAGTACCTTCATTGTCAGACACAAATGAAGAATGAAAGCGGAGATTCAGTTTCTTGTAGTTTACTTTCTAGAAGATTCAGGCAGCTGCTAATCATTGTTTCAAGTACAGAAGAAAGAAAAAGAAAGGAAGGGAAGGGGAGGGATGGAGAGAAAAAAGGAAGGAAGGAAGGAAGGAAGGAAGGAAGGAAGGAAGGAAGGAAGGAAGGAAGGAAGTAAAAGAGAGAAAGGAAGGAAAAGTAAGAAAAAGAAAGTATGAAAAAGAAGGAAAAAACCATAGGGCTAGCTTTCGTTCATTATGACTATGTCTTGATTTCAGTCTCATAGTTAATATAGATGTCAGGTAAAATCTATTGGACTTCTTATGTCTATTATATTATTAACTATTCTTCCTCTATTGGCTAATTTAAAATTTCACTAAAATATCTACAAATGAGGCTATATATCTTGATGATAATAATTCTAAACTGCATTAGGCACCTAATTTGCTTACTATCACTTCTTGGTATAATAATAATTTTTAAAAGTGACTTTAATTTCAGAAATGCTCTGTGGATTCTAAAATTTTAAAAGCAGTGGCTACTAGCAGCAGAATAGCTTTTGGATAAGTGGATAATTATAATCTTTCCAGGAACTAAATTAATTAGCTGCCTCCCTTTCCTACAGAGAAAGCTTTGTACTTTGCACATTTCTTTAGATATTTGACAGAAGGGCCATGACTAAGCAAGTTAGGCTACTTGGGATCACTTAACATGGAGTAATAAAATAAAACCATGCAGTGATAGGCTGAATTCCTTATGTTAAAACTACATGGAATTATGACACTACAAAAGGAAAAGAGTTTGAAAGGACTCTGCCTAAAACTCTTTTGAGTTCATTTTACTTCATTTGGTGGAGAAAATAATTTTCAAATTCATTCAGAATAATATCAAAGTTCAATTATAAATAGGTAAAGATGAAGCAACACTGACATCCTGAAGAACAAAGGTGTTAATGTAAGTGAAACATTCTTTGTGGCAGTCCTATTTCCTGGGCTTTCAAAGGCTTCACTGTAGTAGATAAGGATTGGGTGGAGGGATTTCAGAACACTTTGTAAGCATACTTTGAGTACCCATATGATACACATTCAGCAAATACATATTTCTTTGAAATAATTTGACTTAGACTTTCAGGATGAAATAGTTCTCTTAAAATACAGTCATGGGATTGTAGAGCTGCTTCGTTTTAGGATGGTGATTCTAGACTCAAGGATGCTAAGTGACCGGAAAGGGTACCTAAAGATTTCAAGAGAAGTGAAAAGATTTGACTCATTAGCTTCACAACAATAGCTCATGCACGTGGCTTTTGCATTTGTTTGTAGTGTGACTTGACCAATCACTTATCAGCTATATGACCTTGATCAAATGACTGTGTTTTGCATTCTGTTTTGTAAGTGGAGATAATCATAGTACTAATTTAATAATATTGTAAGAACTAAATAAATTAATGCATGGGATTGGCTTAGAATCTAGCTTCATGCATGGAAAGGACTTAAAAATATGTAACATACTGGGGCACCTGGGTGGCTCAGTCGGTTAAGTGTCTGCCTTTGTCTCAGGTCACAATCCCAGAGTCCTGGGATGCTCTCTCCCTCTCTGACAAATAAATAAATAAATGAAATCTTAAAAAAAAATATGTAATATACTATTGTTACTATTTATTATCTTGTTTGAAATAGGTGCATTTGCGTGTGTGTGTGTGTGTGTGTGTGTGTGTGTGTATACACATATACATTGGAAAGTACTTATCATTTCTGATGTATTTGGGGGCAAATCTGGCACTGGTGTCCTTTTTTTTATTTCCTTTAGTCTGTTTCTTGTCTAAGAAAGAATGATTTATCTTTATTTTTTTGAAGATATTATTTATTTATTTATCAGAGAGAGAGAAGGAATACATGCAGGGAGAGATGCAGAGGCAGAGGGAGAAGCAGGCTCCCTGCTGAGCAAGGAGCCCGACACGGGACTCAATCGCATGACCCCGGATCATGATCTGAGCCAAAGACAGACACTTAACCAACTGAACCACCCAGGTATCCCGAATCATTCATCTTTAAAATACAAAGTAACACACACACAAAATACTTTTTTTTCCAAAAATGTTTAAGTGCAAATGAGGGGAGAATGTGAATGAGTATTTAGTGCGAGCCGCTATGAATCGGGTCCTGAATGTATCTCATTTTGATATTGAAGTGCCATGAGCTTATAGATAATCCTTTCTCCTTTGTTGGCTTAGCTCCCTCAGTGATAAGACTCACCTGCTGAAACTTTATTTCCCTATTGATTCACTCTAAGTTGTTTCTCTGTCTTCTTTCTTAAGCACACCTTTACGTAGCTATAGCTAATCAGACTCCTTTGTAAACAGCATTCTGGCAATTTTCTACTTCCCATTTGAATTCCAAAAAAAAATTTCCTTACATGTTCATCAACCGTAAGTTTGGAAAATGAGGCTCATATTACATTTTAAAATTGCTCTTCTGAATGTGTTTTTCTTCATTAAAATGTTTTCTTTCTAATGTTGGCCTCAGGAGATGCAACATAATTTGCTCATCCAGATCCAAGGGAAGAAATAAGCAAACTGCTGCATGTCAGTTATGCTAAATTTTGTAACTTAACCTGGAATGTCTTCACTGAAACCATTGCCATTATTCAATTGATTCACACATTAAAAAAAATGAATCTAATGTTTAAATGATAAACTGTGTACATTTTATGACACTATTTAAATTAAGGTAGTTGTAGGATTAAATTATCTTAAATCCTTAAATTGCAATATATAAAGTCAATTCATGGATGCATAATATTGAAATTATATTATTTTAGTTTTTATCAAGAACTTATACTTTTACACCATGTTACAGAACTATGATCTATTCAAGGAAAAATATATTTCTAGATTGAGAAGTTAAAAATTTTAGAAAGAATTACTTTACAGCTCTTCTTGTAGTTAAAAATTATTGGAATAATATTCTGTTGGACAGCCATATTTCCAAAATTTCCTAATGACAAAAATTGCTGCCTCTATACATTTTAGTACACTTCCAGTTCTTTGAAGGAATGAGAATATTTTGGAAACCATGTTCAATTTCCAAAGTAAATGCATTAAAATATTAGTGCTTACTCATTTTATTTTTTTATCTTATTTGTTAATTATTATGCTGTATGTTACCACTTCACTTAGGATAAAAATAAATAAGTTGAAATTTTAAAGGGCTAATCCATTTAGGAACCTTTGAAATAAGACAAAATTCAGCTGATTTTAAAATGAATATAATGAAGGAACAGGAAGAAGAAAGGCAAAATCCAATTCTTGTAAAATCCTGTGTAATACTTATAATCTTTGGTCTTTATTCTAAGAACAATATGAAGCCAGTGGAAATCTTAAGCAATGAGTTGCCTTATTCAGAATTGTGTTTTAAAATATTACTCTTATATTGGCAATGGTTGATTAGAAGGATCTAAGAAGAAATATAGGATAATCTTTAGATCTTTCTATTCTTAAAACTGAGAAGAAAAATTGGCAATAACTGAAGGAGAGCATTCTGTTAATATTAATGTATATCCAAAATATTTATTGAGTCCTCCTCAATACAAATCAAAACTACAATAAGATATGTCAGAATGACTAAAAGGAACAACACAGGAAAACAACAGATGTTAGCAAGGATGCAGAGAAAAGGGGACCCTCTTACACTGTTGGCGGGAATGCAAACTGGTGCAGCCACTCTAGAAAACAGTATGGAGTTTCCTCAAAAAGTTAAAAATAGAGCTACCCAATGACCCAGCAATTGTGCTTCTAGGTATTTATCCAAGGATACAGAAATACTGATTCAAAGGGATACATACACCTTGATGTTTATAGCAGCATTATCAACAAGCCAAATTATGGAAAGAGCCCAAAAGTCCATCAACTGATGAGTAGATAAAGAAGTGGTGACACGTGGGTGGCTCAGTCAGTTAAGCGTCTGCCTTCAGCTCAGGTCATGATCCCAGGGTCCTGGGATCGAGCCCTTCATCAGGCTCCCTGCTCAGTGGGGAGCCTACTTCTCCCTCTCCCTCTGCATCCCCCCTGCTTGTGCTCTCTTGAGCACTTTCTCTCTGTCTGAAATAAATAAATAAAATCCTTAAAAAAAAAAAAAAGAAGTGGTGTGTGTGTGTGTGTGTGTGTGTGTGTGTAGTGTGTGTGATGGAATATTACTCCGCCATCAAAAATAATGACATTTTGACATTTGCAATGACATGGATGGAGCTAGAGAGTGTTGTGCTAAAGAAAAAAGAGGAAAAACACCATATGATTTCATTCATGTGTGGAATTTAAGAAACTAAACAGATGAACATAGAGGAAAAAGGAAAAAAGAGGGGCAAACCAGAAAAGAGACTCTTAACTACAGAGAATAAATGGGGGTTATTAGAGGGGAGATGGGCAGGGGGATGGGTTAAATGGGTGATGAGAATTAAGGAGGACACTTGTGATGAGCATTGGGTGTTGTATGTAGGTGATGAATCACTAAATTCTACACGTGAAACAAAAAAAAAAGGAAGTAAGAATATATAACTCTTTTCTAAGTTTTGTAGCTCTTCTAAGTGCTTTGTCATGAGCAAAATTCTGTGTGTATAAAACTTGAATGTTTTCTTCTCATTAGGTATTTTAAAGATTCAACTATATTTTGAAATTCTAATTTTTATATAATTAACAATATCATGATATCCTTTGGTACTTTGTGCATTTTTTGGCTCTTACTTATTTGGTGCAATTGCTTGCCTACACAGTAAAAAATACAATATAACCTTGAAATAAATGAATAGATGAATAACTGAATGAATCTGAATTATCTATATCTATCATTTAAAGATTATAGGTAAAATACAACTCCATCAGATATTCCATTTGTGTATTTTCTTCATATAGACTTGTATTTTTTTTTAAATTAAAGGTTACATATACTATTTTAAAAATACAGTATGTAAACCTTCGGGGATTTTTTTTCCACTCAAAATAATTTCCCAGAGATTAATCTACATGGTGCTGTGTATCAATAATCTGTTTCCTTTTTTGGTGATTGGTATTTAACAATCTGGATGAACCAGTTTAACCATTCACTTCTCTTCACCATTATTTGTATACAATAATGCATCAGCAAATAATCAAAGTCATTTTTCCTTTTATTATACTAATTACTTATTTTCAATGGTTAATACATTGGCCTGGACCCATGGTATAATATTAAGTAGAAGTTTGAAAGCAAGCATTCTTGTTTTGTTCTCAGAGGAAGAATTTCAGTAATTTGCCATTGAGTAGGATATTTGTGTAAGTTTTTAGTAAGGAATTCCTTTTTGTTCTTAATATGCAAAGAGATTTTGTGTTTTAATCATGACTGCATGTTAAGATGGATTTTATACTTTTCTTTGGTTATCAGGATGATTATATTAAGTTTTCTTTGGTTAATATGTTAAATTATATTGATTTTCTGTCACTGTAGCATTCCTGGAATAACGGTCATCATTACATTCCTGGAATTACAACATCTCCTACATGATGTATACTTTTGATATTTTGCTGGTTTGATTTACTATCTTGATTTTAGAATTTTTACACTTACATTTATAAAGGGTTTTTTGTCATCATGTAAAGTCCTTGCTATGGTTATTATCAAGGATATGAGGGCTCATATTGAGAGGTGGAAAATACTCTTTCTCTATTCTCTGGAGGACTTTATGTAACATTGGTGATATTTCTTCCCTTTATGTTTGGAATTTCTACCTCCAAAATTATTGAATCCTGGAGTTTTCTTTGTGAGGTTTTAATAATGGATTCAATTTTTAGTAAGATATGGTAGTATTTAGATCTTCTATTTTTCTTTGTGCCTTAAATATTGTTATATTTGTTAATTATACATGTATTTAAAAATATAATGCATTACTATTTCCGGTATTTATGATCAATATGTATTTATATTTATCACATTTTTACTCTTTTCATTGTCCATCATTCTATTTGTATTTTTTTAAGTGGTCATTATTGGCCTTTGGAGTTCAATATAAATTTTAGAATTTGTTCTGTTCTCTCTTCTTCACAAAAAGACATAACTGTCTGGAATTTTTATTGGAGGTGGACTTACTCTATAGATCAATTTGGGGATAATTGACTTACTAATTCATGAGATATTTATGTCTCTATTTTCAATAATTTGTTTTTATTGTATATTTTAATGTACCATTTATAGATTTGATATTATTCATGTTAAAATAGTATTAATATTAATAATATTTTTAAATATTTAAAAATTTTATCTTCAGGATGTTTTTGCTACTGTACAGGTATACGGAGTACTGCACTTTCACGTTGTGTGTATGTTTACTTGATAAATTCTCATGAATTTCAGTATTTTTTTGTATATATTTTTAGGTTCATGTAGATGCATATCGTCTACAATAGTAGCAGACAATTAACTCTTCCAACATTGGGTCTCGCAAGTCCCTCACCCAGCTCCACAACATCATGAACTACATTTTTTTTTTCTTTCAGGTTATTGTAGTTCATAGCTTTAGCAAGTAGTTTGCCTACATTACAGTGGGTCACTGATTCCAGCATTTGATGACACTTTACTCACTGTGCAACACCCTGCCCTAGAGCCAGTGCTACATATTCAAGATTTTGTTAATTTTCACCTAGATACCAATTTCTGTATCACTCATGTACTGTCACACTAATACTATATAGCACATACTACTAAAATCTCAGTGGCATTCCATAATCAGGATTCCTTTAGGGCTTTTAGTTTTGTCTGTTGACTATAGAATTGGCTAGGTTAGTTTGATTTACTCAAAATCTGTCAATCTCAGGCCAGGAATATTGGCTACTTCAAATATGTTCTTTCTTGATCAGTGTCAAAAACTCCCAACGGGGACACTAGAAATTACAACATCTCCTACATGATAGATTTAGAACTGGTTCACTGTCACTTCTGCCCAAATTCCATAGACCAAAATCAAGTTATATGGTTAAGAACAACACCAAAGGTTTGTGAAGTATATTTTCCTTCTCTTCCATATAGCTTCAGGATTTACAAAAGGTCTTCATAAGACTAGCTTTATGTTTGAGATGGGAAAGTTTCTAACTTCATTACTCAAGTCCTGCAAAAACACCAAAAGTTTGGCTGTCTTTTCATATCAGTAGTGGCACTCTTAATGGCAAAAACACAGATTCTTAGTCTCTGCCTATACCTAGAATTAGTAAATACCCCCGGAGAAGAATCAGCTACAAAAAGTCTGCTCCACAGTTCACCTGTCTCAATAATCTTCTAGCCCTCATTGCTTTAGTAGTTCACTGATATCTTTTGATAGTTTTTGTTTTTTAATCTTACTTTTCTGTTTTGGGCAATGGCTAAGCACTCCTTTTTGGAAGTAGGACTTCCCTATTTTTTTTTTTTTATATAAATAAAACTGTTATTTTTAAAAGCCTTTTAGAAATCTGGTATGTTTGTTTTTTTACTGCATAGATATCATCACTATTTTGAAGTTTATTGGGTCATTTCCATTCTAGCTGTTGAGAATTTCCCACAGTATCTCTGCATATCTTATATAAACTTTTGTTACATACTATCTTTTCAAGGATGTTTCCATAATGAATAGCCTTAGAAGATAGGATCTTCCTCTGAAGCCTTTATTTGCTGACCAGTAATAAAAGCATCACTTTTCGGGGGGGAAATGTTGGGCAGGTTTACTAGTTTCCTAAGATCTGCCTTCCTAAACTGTGAGGGGGTTGCACTGTGTACATAGCATTCAACTCCATGGGAAGTGTTGGTACAGAGGAACGAAGACCAACATGAATTTCAAGCTACCTACTGTGCCATGAGTAATCAAGTCTTTTGTCTTGGACTCTGAGTATTGTGTCTTGTACTAGCATCTATGACATTTCTTATCATGATAGGAAGAGTAAAATCTCAGACCCCTCATTTTTCTTACTTTCAACTTTATACTTAATGACATGTGTCCACTTGTTTTACATATCTTACAATTTAAATAAAGGGTATCATTCATTGACAATATTTTCAGTTTGAAAGATGTCTAATTATATCTTTTTGTTGGTTAAACAGACATTATCCTGATTACAAATTGAAGTTGAACAACTTTTCCCATACATTTAATTGCTTTCAGATTACCTCACCTTTAAATGGCCTGTTAATGTATGTTGTCCATTTTCTTTCATTTTGATTTTCTTTTTAAAATTTGTAGGAGTTAGTTTTTTGTCCATAGTATTGAAAACTGCAAACTATTTGTCAGTAATATCTTTTACAAATTCCCCTTCCAGCCAGTATCTTGCATTTAACTCTCTTTATGGTTTTAAGAATTTTGTATACTGGATTTATCAATTGATATATATATCTATATACATATATATATATACATATATCTATATACATATATATACAGATATATATACATATATATATCTGTATATATATATCACATATATATATATCACATTATGAATTTATCAGTTTCAGTCATTATCAATGTTTAAAATGTGTCATCATACATCTATTTTTGTCGTTTGTGTCTTTTCTATCTTATTTAAGCAACTTGTGCTTAATATTTTGTTCTATATTTTACTTTTAAAATATTGAATGTTTGATTTTTGAACTAAGAATTTTAAAAAGGGTATTTGTTTTATATCATTTATTTCCATATTGGCAGCAATTGTGCAATTTCAGTATTTTATGTTTCTATTTTGAAAAACTGAAGATTAAACAATGGAGTAATCAATATTTTTCAAACCACTTATATTATGTACTGAATTTCTTTACAGCAGTTTTATGTTTACAGCAAAACTGAGAGTAAGGTTCAGAGATTTCCCATATACACCCTGCCCTTCCACACAGGCAAGTCTCCCTCATTATCCACACCCCCTACCAGAGCAGTGCATTAGTTATAATCGATGAACTTACATGGGCACATCATCATTTGTATTAGGTTTCTTTATGTTGGTTTCTCTCAGGGTTCTCTTTTCTATTCATACAGTCTACCTGTGCCTATATACAGACTCTTAGTTTCTATGACTAAAATATAGCTTAATATTTTATATATTTCTATGGGTAACTATTGTTTATCTTTATCTTCTTCATAAGTTAGTTATGCATGGCTCTGTGATTTTTCCATTTTGATTTTATTATCCTCTTGCCAAATTATCAAACATGATCAGTATTTTAAATAGAAACATTATATATGTATACACACATATGTGTATATATGCATATATATTAGAAATAAGCTATTGTTAATATACATTTTTCTTCTAGCTGTGAACATGGTATATTGTTCTTTTATTAAGTATTTTAACAATTTATTTTTTAAAAAATTCTTAACAGTGGGGTGCCTGGGTTGCACTCTTAAGCATCTGACTCTTGGTTTAGGCTCAGGTTGTGATCTCAGGGTCATGAGATGAAGCCCGGCCTTGGGTTCTCAGCTCGGTGAGGAGTCCGCTTGAAACACTCTTTCCATCTTCCTTTCCCTCTGGCCCTGCTACTCACACACACTCTCTCTAAAATAAATAAATAAATCTTTAAAAACATTTGTCGGCACTGATTACCTTACACTGTTGGCAAACCAGGAAGGGTATTGTTAATGGTTTATTTCTTAAGTATAGCTTTGGTTTTTGTATAATGCTTTAAAAATTACATATTATCATTTACACATTCTTTAATCTTAAAGAACATACACAAATATTTAACAGGGTTGAGAGTGGCAGATGATAAGAGAATCTAATTTTTTTTTTTTTAACACAAATCATCATTCGATCTTTTACATTGGGCTTGTGGTATGTCTACATTTGGAAAAAATAATATTAAAGAGAGAAAAAGTCCTTTCAACAAATTTACAATTTTTCCATAAATTCTTATTTATCTTTTATTTAATTCAGAACCTTATGTTTTAATTGTTAGTGCCAACAGAATATTTTTAAGTCAATTTCTTATTTGCTTATTACTAGTATACAGTTATACTTTCAATTTTGCATGCCGATTGTGCATCCACAACAATAGCTAAATTCTCTATTTGTTCTAGTACATAAACGAAATCTGGAATTTTATGTAGATTATCACATCACTGCAAATAAAGGAAAATTCATTCCTTCCATTTATTTATAGTCATTAGCTAGGACATATAATTTTTGCTCCAGTAAGCTTTAACATCTTTTTCTTCTCAATGTCAAGTGGAATGCCATATACATCTTCAAAGAAATTGGATGTTTTCTATAGACTTTTTTTTGTAAGTTGACTGGACTGGAAAAGAAATCCAGGTTTTCTTTTAACCCCTCTTTCATGTTTTCCATCACTTTAATTCTGTGTTTGCATTCTGGGTTTCCCTTAAATTATCTTCCATATTTCAATCTTCCAAGAGCTTAATCTGCTATTTAATCCATCATATGTTATTAATTTGAATAGTTATACTGATTTTTAGCAGTTCTATTTTTTTAAATATCCCCATTTATTTTATTCTTGTTTCCCAAGTCTCTAACTCAGCTCTTATGCATTTAATTATTTTAAACCTATTTATTTCATATTATTTTTCAGATAATTGTTCTCTTATCAGAGGTTCTTTGGTTTTATTGGATGCATGGACTCTCATACAGTTTTTCTCCTTGCTTACTTTATAATTTTTACTACGGTATCATCTCAGTGGGGATCCCTTTGTCTGCGGTTGTGAAAGTGGTCTTGCTTACACAGGTATTTCTGACATTTCTTTGTGAAGTTTATGGATTTCTATGAAACTGTTCAATTTATGTTTATTTCATGGTTTTACATTTTCTTATATTTCAGATATTTAGAGTTCACAACTCACAACGTCAAGTGGCCCAGGCATGGGATTTCAAATTTTCAGAGACATTTTTTTTCTCCTTCTTTCCCATAGATTATCAAACATCCATTTTGTTTTGATCTTTATAGAAGTTAGATAATTCCAAGCTCCTTATCACCTATTCAGAGGTTGTGTCTTCTATCCTACTCTGCTTGTCAGAACCCCACTTTCAGCTATTAGGACATGTATCTGAGATTAGAATACCAGTGGACTTCCCCCTTTAAGTTTGTAGTAAATTCTCTGCTTTTAATTTTCTCATGACTTACTTGTTTATTGTCAAGTCCCACAATATATTAAAAAAAAAAGTTTATGGGTGCTGATGTAAAGTGGGGAAGGAGGGAAGAGAAACCCAGCACAGTTTAGTTTTCTGTAGTTTAAGAAGCCTCCAAAAGTGATTTTTGTATGTGAGTCTCTAAGTCTCTTCATTTGCATAGACAAAGCTCTTAAACATATTAGTGATTAAGATTTGTATATCCTAAGTAACAGTCCACAAGAGTAAAACACTGAGAACAGAAACCAAGGCTCATTTAAATTTGTACCCTAATTATATTTTAAACCCATGTATGGCTTAACAGTATTTAATTAAAATTTATATAAAATACATGTAGATTTGTGTTCTGAAATAAAATTTATTACAGAAAGTACAGATGAAGAAATCCCCTAACATTCTTATAGAATTTTTTTCTTCTGTGTCTATCATACGCTCCTACTTAATTAAAAGGACTTGAGATACTTTAAAATAAAAATGTACCATAAGTGATTATTTGCAAATGTTGAATATGCTTTTCTTCACTCTATGTAATTGAGTAAAATATTTAAGATATTTAAGTTGGCAATGCCTCAAGTAAAACAGTGACTTGCAGTAAACCAGTAAAATTATTCTAGCTGCTAGAGAATTATGTTTCCATTTATTATAAAGACAAATTCTAACTGACGAATTTTAAAATGATGAGTTTTTAAGAAAATATTTAATTCCTTCGAACTGATACAAACTGTTGAGTATCTATTTTCAGGAGAGATAAAGGGAAATTGTGTTAACTGACATGTTTTTCATTCTATTTCTTACATATCCTATCAGGTAAATGCTCCTTGCCAAATTGCTCCTTGCAATCAATAATTCATAAGATAGCAGCAGATTTCCTTAGGGCAGGTAACTATATAAAAAAAATAATTTCTCATTTTAAAAGAGCCTGACCTTTTATTAAATCTGTAAAGGAAAAAGGGAATTAAAAACTCTGGCAGATTTCACAGGCCTCAATTAAGAAAGGCTATAATTATTATTACAGAACAAACTCGGTCAATTAGGCTTCTAGAACTTGTACTGCACCATCCTTAGCAGCCCTCTCAGCTTAGTGTTGAAGTCCTGAGCTGAGGCTCTCTAGAATACTCTCAGCATTTGATTCAGTTTACAAAGAGAAATGAATTATAGCCGTCTCCTAGAGAGTGAAATTGCATTGTAACATGTTGAAGTAGTCTGTGCCTAGAAGGAAAATGGGGGAAAAAAAAACCCTCAGACCTCTTAATATCTTCTACCATCTTCATAAATGAACTGATGAAAAGGAACTGAAGAGATTTAAAAAAATCCTAATTATAAATATATAGTTCTATTATCTGTGCTGGAAACCAAATCTCTTACGAAAAAATTAGTGCCATGTATTTTATACAATTTGTGCTACATAATTCCCCAAAACCTAAGCATACACATTTAAAGATAATAAAAATTATAAGAAAGAAGACATGCTTTATGTATTTGAGTGAACAGTGTTATTTTTTTCACACTGGTTAAGGTGGTATTAAAGTCATGTGGTTGTTTTTATAGGCTCCACATGAAATCCAGTCTGACTTTTCTATTTTTCTCAACTGGCATAACGCAGTAGGTTATGATCAAAAATTTATTTCATGTTTTAATGTTTAACCTAGAAAAAAAAATTCTGCTAATTTTTATTACCACTGGTAGCTAGTTAGAAACAGCTGTCTTCAGTCAAAGACCAGTTATTTATTAATGGTTCTTAGAGATTCTCATCACCGGGTGGGCTAGTTAAATCAGGCGTTGTGGGACCCTAGCCCCAGTGTCTGATTCAGTAGATCTGGGTTGGAGCAAAAGAATTTACATTCTTAACAAGTTCCCTGGTGGTATTCTTGGTGCTAATCCTGGCATGACAATTAGAAAACCACTGCTGTAAAAATAATTGTTCTCATACTTAAGTCTGAAGAAAACTACCTTAGAAAGCAGAGAAATAGACAGATCCCTGGGTCTGCTATCTAACATCCAAATTCAACAGGATCCTGAATAGTTAGACTTATAATAGTTTAAGTCCTTCCATGTACTGAAGGGCCAACTAGTATATATATCCATTCAGTCATCCAGGAAATATTCATCTAGTTTCAACCATGTACCAAAGGACCATCCAGGTCCCAGGGATAATATAGTGACTAGGTCAGATATGATCCTTTATATTCTAAGGTGTTAGGGTATGGTGGGCAAGAACACAATTATGCATTGCTGGTCATGCAAAATATAATTCCACTGTCCCTAAAATACCCATATGTATAAAATACCCATAGAATATTATGTAGCAGTGAAATTGTGTATCTATAGGCACTGATACTGACAGATCAGAGCATACTGTTTTGTGGAAAACACTTCCAGATCAGTACAAAAACAATGATACACTATGTGTACAATCACAAAATAAAACTATGTATATCTATAAATACACTTATACATAAAAAGACTATGAGAAACATATCAAATGTTATCAAGGATGGGAACCAGTAGTAGGAATATTGATGTTTTTATTTTAAGAAAGGTTTTCATGTATTTTTATGAAATTAAAAAATAATGTTACCAAATAGTGGGTGAGACAATAGAAAATTGGGTGGTAAAGTGTTCTTCCTCATAAAAGAAAAAGAACAGAATAAAACAACTAAATCTCAAACACAGTCATCAAGGAAGTGCATATTAAAATTTCCACAAGATATTCCTTTAGGCATAAATGCAAGGAGCAAAATACAAGCTTTACCTGTCTGGTTAGGAAATGACCACAGGAAATGTCAGACCAGGATTTGCAACCAGATCTTAACAGTCCTCTGTACTCACAACAGAAACAAACAGAAACAACTTAAACAGATTCACCTTCAGAGTTTGCACTGTGCTTCCTAAAGCATATTCCAAGCGATGCTTACATAGCATTAGCCTGAAAACCCTTTACAGTATCCTTTACACTTTCCAGCACCTACTTTATTTTTTTGTCCATGACTTGCTCTCCTGTTCTCCCACCATCTAGCTTTTCTACCACATCGACTCGATGAGAAACCTTTTCTAAATTCCAACATATAACTCTCCCCAGTGGTTTCAACCCGTTCCCTCCCCTCAAGTATGCCATCTCTGATCATTTGGTAAAGGGTCCTCTGTTTGATTAAAAAGTAAAAATAAAACACTATAAGTTCTGTCAAGGGGTTTTAAAATGGAGCCATGAGGCCATTAAACTTTG
Organism: Ursus maritimus; assembly: GCF_017311325.1. Classification (NCBI taxonomy): domain Eukaryota; kingdom Metazoa; phylum Chordata; class Mammalia; order Carnivora; family Ursidae; genus Ursus; species Ursus maritimus. The sequence continues at coordinate 5,888,988 of NW_024426663.1, forward strand.
TCATAAATGTGTCCTTATCTGGTGGCACCATAAACTTTTAAACTGGGCCAAACCCAAACACCTGCTACTTGCTATAGTAACAAACCTTTGTTTAATGATAGCCTTAACCAATTATGTTTAGCCAACATTAGTTTTCTGCTGCCAACACCAATCAAAATCCTTTGTAAACAACTTATATAAGCATTCACTTTTTGTCCTTATAAACCCCTGACTTTGCTCCCTGTTAAGACCAAAATTTGGGTTACTACCTGAATCTGTGCTCCCCGAATTACAACTCTAAGACCCAAAATAAGTGCTTTTATTTCAATTCTGCCTCTTTTCTTGGTCAACAGTAACATGACTTGTGGGAGGCAATAAATGTAACTCCTCTCTTACCATTCCCTTTATATTGGAACCTGTTTGTAATTAAGATATATCTTATATAGAGAGAGAGATGAAATATACATATATAAATATATGTAGATAGATATATAGAGATAAAAATACTGATAAACATGACAAATTAGAAAATTTTTGATCTGTAGCCAAGGCGCTTTAAATATTACACTCCAAAGTTAGATGTATGCCCTCCTAGACATTGCTGCAGCTGGAAAATTAAAGCAGCAGAGTTTGCCATATTGAATTTATTGCATGACCAGAGAGAAGACCCTACCACAACCTCCCATGACTGGGCCAGCCACCAGAAAAGTCAAGTCCCAATTAGCTGAGCTTAACAGGTTCGGATTCTTCACTCAAAATTTCCAATCTGTTAAGATAGTCCTCCACTACTAAGGATTGAATTAAGAAAGAGAATCTAAAAGAAATACTTCACCGTTCATCATAGTGGTCTCAAACTTCAGGAAACATCAAATCACCTGGAAAGCTTGCTAAAACGCAGACTGTTGGGCCCCCAAACCAGAGTTTCTTATTCAGCAGGTTTGTGGTGGAGCCTAAGAATGGGTAAAAAGTTCACAGGTGCTGCTGCTGCTGTTGCTGGTCTGGTGATCAAAGTGGAAGAACTATAGTGATAGTGCATAGAATCATCTGGGGGATCGTTTAGAAAATACTAATCTTTTAGCTCCACCCAAACCAGTTAAATCTCAGTCTCTAAAGGTGAGGCTCCAATCATTGGGATTTGATCAATCATTTCCGGGTAGGTTCTAATATTTTGGCAGAGTTAATCATTGCATCTAGCAGTAGTTGTCTTACATAGATGCCCGAGCCAGGAAAATGTACATTTTTTCCCTTACTTTTTTTTAAATTTCCAACTCATACAACTTAGCCAGTGGAGGCATATATTTCTGAATACTGAGAAGGGAGAACACAAGTTTGTAGTCATAACCTTTTGATACATAAATAAGGATGTGTATATACTTTGGAGGTATTGCAAAATGCCAATAAAAGTTTTCCCTTATTTAAATAAGAATATTTTCTCATCTTTATGTGGAAGATAAATTTACCTTTATAACAATGTTTTGACTGTTTATTTTTTCTTTAAAACTTAAAAATTGATCAGAAACCATATGAAGTACCTTTGTTAGAGACATTTATATAAAATGCATGTAAATAGTTTCACCTTGGGATAATGATTACTTTTCATTCTGAAAAAGTTTTTTTCTGTTTTATTATGAAATACACATGCAATATTAAGAATAATAATAAATAATAAAAGCAGACTCCTGAACACCAATCATTCAATTTAAGACTTTGGCCTTGCTTTTGAAACTTTAAGGGTGACCATCACTGAATCATCTGCGAGGTAATTAATGTCATGAATTTTGTATTTATCATCCCTTTGGTATTTTCATGGTATTCAATGCTAAAGTGTTTGCCAAAGTGTTTGTACAAACTGACATTCCTACAGCACTGTATGGCTGTCCTCTTTGCTTGACATCCTAACCAACCTTTGGTTTTGCGCGAGGAGTTATACATCCTTAAAAAGTCTAATTCTTACATAGTGTGCATTGTAAGTTAGTAGAGTAATGTGATTTCATTCAGAAATAACCTTATATAATAAATAAAAGAACAAACCAGCAAATGCAAAGAAAATTGATAACTAAAATATAGTAGCACATGCTGTTCTTTCTTTGTAAAGACAAACCCCCACTCTGAAGTATAAGTGAGTGAATGAGTGGATAATGAAGAAACTCACTGATACTATGTTACATTTGTAATGTTTTGGACTTTGCCACAGGGACCTACATGTTCCAGGTTTCTCTTATCAATGTCAATGCAGGATCCACAATGCCTTTTTAGCACATGTTATATCTAAATACTCCAAAGCAGCCTCTTACAGACTTAATGCACTTTATTTCTCTTGGCTTTTTTCTGTTTATTAAAAAAATCAATGTTTTCCTTTACACAGCCTTTCCCATAGTCTGGGTTTCGTGTATGGAGTTTTATACCTTCTTCTTAAAGATGATATTTAAAACCTTATAATTTATACAATTTACCAAATTTTGTAGGCACATATTCATATTTTGCCTTCTTAAACTTTATAATAGTAGATCTTATATAGTTATAAGCTTATATTTAATTTTATTTCAGGATTTGCATATTTCTGCTATATTTCTTTGCTTGGCTAAGATAAATAATAAAACCCCCAAATGATTCTTGTTCTTATTAAGTGCCAGCACTGGGATTGACTTTTCACAGACGTGATGCCATTCATTTCTCACAAAACACTTTAAGCCAGAAATAGTTTTTCCCAATTAACACAGGAGGACATTGACCTCAAAGAGGCTAAGTAATCTGTTTAAGATTGCATTGCTAATAAATAATCCTGGAGGGTCTCTTGATTCTAAACCAAGCTCCTAGTCACTAAATTCTGCATTTCAATATTTTTAGAACAAATCCCACCCCACAAAATTTTATTGACAGTTTTAACTTACAGTTTTGCTTCTCTCTGATATTTTCTAGAGTCTTTCTCTTTTATTCTGTCATTGTGATGAATCCAGCATAGACATTAAAATAGTATTCACTTTCTAAATTGTATAAATACAAATATATGACATACACAGGAGAAAAACTGAGTTTGATCTGTTTGCCTTATGATGCTGTAGTTTTCATAACTTTTCATCTCTCTGACTTTGAAACACTTTTTAAAATAAAGTAACAAGAAACAAACTCTTGGCTGTAGAGAACAAAGTGCTGGTTATCAGAGAGGAAGTGGGTGCAGAGATGGGTTAGATAGGTAATGGGGATTAAGGGGGTCACTTGCTGTGATGAGCACCAGGCATGGTATGGAAGTGTTGAATCACTATATTGTACACCTGTAACTAGTATTACACTGTATGTTAACTAACTCAAATTTAAATTAAAAACTTTAAAAAATAAAGTGAGTAGATGTAAACAAAAGAGTTGTTAGGTCTTCATCGTATCCTAGGGTACACCTAAAAAGAACCTACTACTCACTGTTGGCACAGTGGGTTATCAGTTCCATATATAGAACGGATTTTGGCATTTGGCATTGGATACAAAGAAGTGATTGCCAATAATCTTCCCACTTTAGGCTAGTGTTTGGATCCATCCTTAATGTCCTTTATCATAAAGTAATGATCAAATGTATCCAAGTTGGCCAGTTAGGGAGAATCTCAGTTTTTCTCTTCCTCCCTTTCTTTCTCACCTTGTTTTTCTGTTTTCTGTCCTCACTACTATACACAATGTCTTTAGAAGGGATTATATACCTGGTTATCTAATCTAAAAACATATCAGTCATTTAGGAAGGGTTTTCTTCCCCTAACTTTGAAATTTGAGGGAGTTTTTGTGTTTGTGTAGAGGACATTGAATGACATAGTAGAATGTATCTTCATATATAGTTTTATAGCAAATGCGATCATCTACTAAGCATTGTCCTTTTATCAGGCTTTCTCCTAACTGGGAAAGTGAATCTGAAAAAGAAAAAGGAGAAAGAGCTTCTTGCTCAGACTCTCCTGTACACAAGAGGAATGTTTAAATGGTATGTTCTTATTGCACTTGAAACTGTTCAGCCTTTGTTGTTCACATGAAATCTAGTGCTTTTAACAAAGGACTAAGCAGGCTTTAAGATGACTACCGTGGTATGACTGTTAACCAAGTTTTCCTACACCACGGGACCATTTATACTTATAATTGAGTAATATATAGTTTATTTCTGAAGACTGTACCAGTAGATACTTGCCAGTAATGATAAGTACCAAGCACCCTCAGTAACCTTTATTTCCTTGTGAAATAAATCTCAGTCTAGCACAGAGAAAGAAACTTAAAAGCCTTTAAGTGCATCTGTTTTCTCACTAGATTCTTTATGTTAGGTTTAGGCTTTATACAGTTCAGGCTTTTAATGTTGTCTTTAGGATTGGCCTCTTCTTTGTTACTAAATAGATATGTGCAATAAAAAAAATAGAGAATATTATCTGGAGAAGACATTGTAGCTTGACTCACTTAGCACCCATTCCCTAATCTTTCTCTCTTGCCTGATTTTACTCTAGTAGAAAAACAAAAGTCCTCATCTCTGTCTCCCTAGAGTGGTCAATGAGATGTAATAATTTCTGAAGCCACATCCCCTTCTACCTCCCTCCTCTTTGTGGTGCTGGCAAGGTCGCTGGAGCAATAAAATTATTACACTCAACTGGTAACTAAGGGCATAGGGAATCACAGATGTCCTGGCTCTTATTCCACTGAAAACCTGACCAACTCCTTAACTGCCTATTTTCTGACTACACATTATGTGTAGGCAAAAACATTAAGCATATTTTTAAACCACTATAGTTGGTTTTCTGCAGTTGAAATTAGCTCTAAATAAAGGATGATCTAACTATGATCTGAGGATGAGTAGTACTGCTTACCTAGTTCATTAAATAATGAAAAGCTAGGTCTCTAACCGTGTAAGAAAATTTAAGTTAACAGTGAGAAAATTTTCTATAGCCCAATTTTGAGATAAGAAAGAAAATTTGGACTCTCTTCCCAAAAAGCTTAAAAAAGTTATTAAAAACAATTTTTTCTTTAAAAAGCATCCATTTACCATAATATATTGGGCATTTATTGGTTAGCATTTTATCACTTATTTATCTTTCTCTTCCTATGAGTATATAGAATTCCAGCCACCTCTAATGTTTATAAGGGACAGGTTATTCCACCTCTGTTTCTAGTGGGTGCACTAAGACTGGTTAAATCCAGTTAATATGACCTATGTTTTTGGACAAGATAATTCTTCCAGGTTAGCACATATGAAAAAGTTGGGGCAAGCAGAGCTTATGGTCTCAATTACATGGCTTTTATTTGCTGTTAGGGAAGCAAAATTTCTCTTTCTTGCTGTCTTTGAACGTGGGAGCATTTAGTAGAAAATGCTAACATCCAATTTGGGAATACAAAGGCAGAGTCTATCACAGAATGGATACAAGATTAAGAAAAAAGAGCTGAGAGTGATGTGTGTCCTGGGTATATAGCTGGAACCCAAGATACCAGCCTATCTTGAAACTAGAATAACCCACACATTGCACAGTAAAGTGACTTTAAAATTCCCTTTGTTCTAAAAGTTTGAATTAGTTGAATTTTCTATTACTTGAATTATAAAGACTTCTGATATATACAGATTCTGCTTGCTTTGTAAATGATAGTATAAAATTAAGGGGATTATAGTATTTGAAAATATTTTGTCACTATTATAGTATTCTTTCTCGCTTTTACCACATATGACTAAATGAAGGTTTATTCCATTTTCTGGAGTAATTTCTACTGCTGTGTGGAGGGACAAGCAATAAAATTAGAACTACAATATTACACTATAAATTAACTGTCCTAAATACACATTTTAAAATCTTTTGGTCAAGAAATGTAAGGAGGGTGCCTGGGTGGCTTGGTTGGTTAAGCATCTGACTCTTGATTTCAGCACAGGTCATGATCTCAGGGTTGTGAGATTGAGCCCAGCATTGGGCTCTGCACTGGGTTTGGATCCTGCATAAGATTTTCTTTCCTTCAAAAAAAAAAATGTAGTTAGAAAAAATTTGGTTCATTTTTACACTTGAACTTTGGATCAAGCATAGATTGAAATTACTTCAAACCTTTCATTCAGTAAAGCCACATAATATGTTCACTTTAATTTAAAACTTCAAATGTGTGTTCAAGAGGATGGTTTCCAAGTTTCTGATAGTAAGGCCCTACCTTCCTCCTTCCTATGCACAGGCTTTTCATAGGCTAAGTCCTATGTGGTTCATGATCCAAGATAGTGAGTATTTGAGAATACCTCTCTGCTTTGAAGGTAAAGTGTAGAATTGGTCTTATTGTCATAAGTCCAGTATACATTGTGGCTAGGAATAGGCTAAGGCATCTGTCTGAGCAGCTTTGCGTAAACTCACAACTTTGCAGACTAGTGATAGCTGTACATGGCCAGGTTTTTCTTTTATGTTTTTTTGTTTGTTTGTTTGTTTGTAAATTCCAGTAGAGCTAACCTGTAGTGTTATATTAGTTTCACTTGTACAATATAGTGATTCAACAGTTCCTTATATCACCCAGTGGTTGTCACAAGTGTACTCTTTAAATCCCATCACCTCTTTGACTCATCCCCCTTCTGGGGTAGGCATCAATTTATTCTCTTTAGTTAAGAATCTTTTTCTTCATTTGTCACTCTTTTTTTTTTTCTTTGTTCATTTGCTCTGTTTTTTAAATTCCACATACGAGTGGAATCATATGGTATGTCTTTCTCTGACTGAGTTACTTTGCTTAGCATTATACTTTCTAGTTCCGTCCATGTTGTTGCAAATGGAAAGATTTCATTTTTTATGGCTGAATAATATCCCACTTCATATATATATATATATATATACCCCTTATATCTTTATCCATTCATCTGTTGGTAGATACTTGGGCTTCTTCCATAATTTGGCTATTGTAAATAATTCCACAATAAACATAGAGGTGCATACATACGTTTGATTTAGTGTTTTTGTATTTGGGCGGTAAATCCCAGTAGTGTGATTACTGGATCCTAAGGTAGTTCTATTTTTAACTTTTTGAGGAGTTAATTTTTAACTCCATACTGTTTTCCACAGTGGCCGCACCAGTTTGCATTCCCACCAGTAGTGCTTGAGGGTTCCTTTTTCTCACATCTTCACCAACATGTGTTTCTTGTGTTTTTGATTTTAGCCATTCTGGCAGGTGTGATGTGTTCTCTCACCATAGTTGTTTTTTTGTTTTTCTTTTTGTTTTTTTGTTTGTTTGTTTGTTTTTCACTGTAGTTTTGATTTGCATTTCCCTGATGATGAGTGACATTGAACATCTTCTCATGTGTCTCCTGGCCATCTGTATGTCTTCTTTGGAGAAATGTCTGTTAATGTCTTCTGCCCATTCTTTAATTGAGTTATTTGATTTTGAGGTGTTGAGTTGTATCAGTTCTTTATATATTTGGATACTAACCCTTTATCAGCTATGCCATTTGCAGATATCTTCTCCTGGGTTGCCTTTTAGTTTTGTTGATTGTTTTGCTTGCTGTGCAGAAGATTTTATTTTGGTGCTATCCCAGTAGTTTATTTTTTCTTTTATTTCCCTTGCCTCAGAAGACATATCTAAAAAAGTGTTGCTACAGCCAATGTCAGAAAAATTACTACCTGTGCTCTCTTCTAGGATTTTTATGGTTTCAATCTCACATTTAAGTCTTTAATCTATTTTGAATTTATTTTTGTGTATGGTGTAAGAAAGTGGTCCAGTTTCACTCTTTGGCATGTAGTTGTCCAGTTTTCCCAGCACCATTTGTTGAAGAGATTGTCTTTTTCCCATTGGATATTCTTTCCTGCTTTGTAGAAGATTAATTGGCCATATAATTCTGGGCTAATTTCAGGTTTTCCTGTTCTGGTCTATTGATCTTTGTGTCCATTTTTTATGCTGGTACCATACGTTTTGATTACTACAGCTTTGTAATATAACTCGAAATCTGAAATTGTGATGCCTCCAGTTTCGTTTTTCTTATGCAAGATTGCTTTGGCTATTCAAGGTCTTTTGAGGGTCCAAACAAATTTTAGAATTGTTTGTTATAATTATGTGAAAAATGCTGTTGGTATTTTGATAGGGATTGCATTAGATCTGTAGATTGCTTTGGGTAGTCTATACTTTTTAACAATTGTCTTTCCATTTCTAGGTGTCAGTTTGAATTTCTTTCATCAGTATTTTATAGTTTTAGAGTACAGGTATTTCACCTCTTTGGTTAAGTTTATTCTTAGATTTTTTTTTTTTTTTTTTTTTTTTTTTTTTTTTTTTGGTTTTGGTGGAACTGTAAATGTGATTGTTTCTTAATTTCATTTTCTGCTGCTTCATTGTTAGTGTATAGGAATGCAACAGAGTTCTATACATTGATTTCGTAGACTGTGACTTTACTAAATTCATTAATGTGTTCCAGTAGTTTTTTGGTTGGAATCTTTAGGGTTTTCTATATAGACTGTCATGTCATCTGCAAATAGGGAGTTTTATTTGTTTCTTACTAATTTGGATGCCTTTTATTTCTTTATGTTGTCTAATTCCTATGGCTAGGAATTCCAGCTCTATGTTGGATAAAAATGGTGAGAGTGGACATCCTTGTCTTGTTCTTGACCTTAAAGGAAAAGCTCTCAGTTTTTTCCCATTGAGTATGAAGTTCACTGTGGGCTTTCCATGTAAGGCCTTTATTATGTTGAGATATGCTCCTTCTAGACCTTGTTCAGCATTTTTTTTTTATCATGAATGGATTTTGTACTTTGTCAAATGCTTTTTCTGTATCTATTGAAATGATCATATGGGTTTTATCTTTTCTTTTGTTGATGTGATGTATAATGTTGGGAGAAAAAATTTGGTTCAGTTTACACTTGACCTTTGGATCAAGCATTGATTGAAATTACTTCAACCCTTGAACCATTCAGTAAAGCCGTGTAATACATTCATTTTATTTTAAAACTTCATATGAGAGTAGAACCAATCAGAGATGAAGAACACAATAAATGAAATTAAAAATAAACTTGATGGAATATATTGCAGGCTAGAGGAAGCAGAGGAATGAATTAATGACCTGGAAGACAGCATAATGTAAAGTGACCAAGCTGAGCAAATGAGAGGGGAAAAAATTATGTATAGTCTTAGGAAACTCAGTGACCCCACAAGTATAATAACATTCATTTCATAGGGATCCCAGAAGAAGAAGAGAGAAAAAAGGAGGCAGAAAACTTATTTGAAGAAATAATAGTGGAGAACTTTCTTATTCTGGGGAAGGACACAGATCCAAATCCAGGAAGCACAGAGATCCCCTCAAAAAATCAATACAAGGAGGTCCACACCAAGACACATAGTAATTAAAATGGCAAAAAGTAGTGATCAATTTAAAAGCAGCAAGAGAAAAGAAGAGTTACGTATAAGGAAAATCCCATAAGGCTAACAGTGGATTTTTTTAACAGAAGCTTTGCAGGCCAGAGGGAGTGGCATGATATAGTCAAAGTGCTGAAAGGGAAGAATCTCAACCAAGAATATCCAAAAAGACTGTCATTCACAAGGAATGATAAAGAGTTTCTTAGACAAACTGAAACTAAAGGAGTTCAGGACCACTAAACTAGCACTAACGAAGTATTAAAGGGGATGCTGAGTGAAAAGGAAAGACAATAAGCAACAGTAAAGAAAGTAGTCTATCAATAAATATCAAGAGGGGACTCAGAAAATAAAAGGATGTAAAGTATGACACCAAATACCTAAAACATGGAGAGGAGAGGAGTAAAGAATGAGTTCAAACTTAAGTGACCATCAGCTTAATATAGACTGCTACATGCAGAAGATGTTATAGGTAAACCTAATGGTAACCACACATCAAAAACCAGTAATAGATATGCAGAGAATAAAGAGAAAGGAATCCAAGTATGTCACTAAAGAAAGCCAACAAATCATGAAAGAGAGCAAGAGAAGAAAAAATCAGAGAAAAACTACAAGAACAACCACAAAACAAATAAGAAAATGGCAATAAATACAGATCTATCAATAATTACTTTGAAAAAATGGACTAAGTGCTCCAATCAAAAGAGGGTGACAGAGTGGATAAAAAAACAGGACCAGTCTATTATAAGAGACTTATTTCAGACCTTAAGACACTTGCAGATTGAAAGTGAGGGGATGCAGAAACATTTGTCATGCAAATGATGTCTAAAGAAAGCCAAGGTAGCAATATTTATATCAGACAAAGTAAACTTTAACACAAAGGCTGTAACAGGAGACAAAGAAGGACAATCTGTATAATAATAAAAGGGACTGTATAATAATAAAAGGGACAATCCAACAAGAAGATGTACCAATTGTAAATATTGAAGGGAGCACCCAAATATCTAAAACAGTTAAAAACAAACATAAAGGAACTAATTGATAGTAATACAATAATAGTTGGGGACTTTAACACCCCAGTTACATGAGTGAATAGATCATCTAAACAAAAAATTGACAACAACAAAAAAAATGCCTTTGAATGACACACTGGATCAGATTAATTTAACAGATAAATTCAGAACATTTCATCCTAAAACAGCAGAATACACTCTTTTCAAGTGCAAACAGAACATTCTCCAGACTAGGTCACATATTAGACCACAAAACAAGTCTCAGTAAATTCAAAAAGATCAAAGACATGTCATGCATCTTTTCTGACCACAATGCTATGAAACTAGAAGTCAACCACAATAAAAAGTCTGGAAAGAGCAGAAATACGTGGAGGTAAAATAACATGCTACCAAACAATGAATGTGCCAACCAAGAAAACAAACAGAAAATAATAAATTACATGAAAACAAATGAAAATGAAAACACAAAGGTCCAAAATCTTTGGGATGCAGCAAAAACAGTTCTAAGAGGGAAGTATATAACAATACAGACCTACCTCAAGAAGCAAGAAAAATCTCAAACAACTTATTCTTACATCTAAAGGAGCTAGAAAAAGAAGAACAATCAAAAGCCAAAACCAACAAAAGGAAGGAAATAATAATGATTAGAGCAAAAATAATTTGTATAATGAAAGCAGGAGCTGGTTCTTTAAAAAGAACAACATAATTGATTAACCTCTAGCCAGACTCATGAACCAAAAAAAAAGAGAGAGAGAGAGAGAGAGGACCCAAAAAACAAAATTACAAATGAAAGAGGATAAATAACAACCAACACCAAAGGAATACAAACAATTGTAAGAATATTATAAAAACTTATATGCCACCAAATTGGACAACCTAGAAGAAGTGAATAAATGTCTAGAAACATATACCTACCAAAACGAAAGTAGGAAGAAATAGAAAATTTGATCAGACCAATTACCAGCAATGAAGTAGAGTCACTAAACAAAAAACTCCCAAAAACATGACCAGGTTTTTGAGCAGCACTGAGTTTGGAGCTTATGTTCTCAAAACCAGTTTAATTGTCTGATCCCTGAGAACCTGTGCTACTTTTTTGTAGTCACTCTCTCAGAGGCCATACTCGATTCTCAAAATTTAGTTTGCATAAGTATAACCCGAAGGAACTTGCTGAAAATTCAGATTCATACATGCCATCTGTGAGTATCCCTATAGGTATCTGCTTAGGTTGTTTGAGAACCACAGTTGAAAAATGTTAGGCTAAACATCACTGTTTCCAGATATAGTCAAACCTGTGTAGACTACCTAAAATCTTTGCACTTTAAATACAGCTTTTAAGCACAATGCATGAAGAACCTCAATTTTGTCAAAAGTTTTCCTTCAAATCAGATATAATTGGGCAAAGATGGACAAGCAAATCACTTCCCTCTCAGAATAAAGCAAAGCAAACTGTTCTTTCCCTCATGCCATGGAAGCAACTTCAAAAGATGAGAAAAACAAATAGTTCAGTGCTACTTTCTCCTCCATCAAGAAGCTTGCAATCTACTAAAGGTACTAAGACAAGTTGTAAGTAACTATAATCAAATGGAGAAAGTTATGCATTGTAAGAAGGAAATGGGGCTGTGGGAGTTCAAAAATAATGGAAAGCACATTCAACTTAAGGTTGTCCTATAAAATCAGTGTTTTTGCACAAATGTTTCTCTTTTGATGGCTTTTATTTGTTTTTAATAACTATACTCTAGAAGTCAGGCAGTCAGCATGAGGTACCCGTGTGGTGTCAATTTCCTTAAAGAGAAACTTTACAGGGATTAACATTACTTACATTCTTTGGATCTGAATCCAATAGAGGCTTAACATCTACTTCTTGAAGATGTAACTACTACCTAAGCTCTTCTTCAATATTTAAACAACCAAGTGAAAAATATTGAGGAAATTCATGAATTAGCCAAGGAATTTATGAATGGTCAAATTCTTAACTGGAAGGAACAGTGGCAGAAGAAGGAAAGAAATGGAAACATTTTTATAACATAAACTGAGACAAAAAGAAATACAGTAGACATACTATATAACAAAGTAGCTGGTGGACCATTGGATATAGACTGCAGAAAATGGGGTGCCATTTAAAATTAAGGGGATACAGCGTTCTCAGACTTTAACAGCCTCGAACTAAAAGTGAAACATCATGTTCAGAACATTCAGAACAATGTTCCTGTGTGGAATGAAAGAGAGAGAGATATGCCACCTTTCCTTTAAAATTGTAAAAGCAAAGGATATGTTTCCATCAATGAGCAAATTTATGTTTTTGACATTGGCTTTACAAGTTTCTCACCAATAATGCTTAAGTTCTCCAAAATTTTAGCTGAACATCAGCTAATAAAGCAGAATTAAGAAGAGGAGAAATGAAATGATTAGCACATCTACTAACTACAGAATATACAAAATTTTCTTTGCTTCAAATTGTGAGTTTGGGATAAATATGATTTTATCTTTATTGGTCATGTATCCTAAATTAAAATCTTTGTGAATGGATCATAAGGGAAGATATTTTTCCTTTTATGCAGTAGCCTCTGTAACAGGATTAATGTTTCCTACATTGTAGTATTTTTGAAATGATGTGATTTTTGCTGGTTGCTTACATGGATATTATTATGTGCTAATAGTAAATGAGAATCTTAGCAACCCAGATAATGCGACTTCCTCTTTGTTGAGAGTTCAAAGTCTATCCTTTAGAATGCAGAAAAGAAAGGTCCAAAATAATAACCTAACTTTAGACATCAAGGAAATAGAAAAAGAATAAACAAAACTCAAAGGCAGCAAATGGAGGAACTAACAAATACGAAAGTCAAAGTATATAAAATAGAGACCAGAAAACAGTAACAAAACTAAGAGCTGGTTTTTAAAAGCAAACAAAACTGACACATCTTTAGCTGGACTAAGAAAACAAGAGATAGGACTAAGTAAATAAAATCAGAAGTGAAAGAGGAGACATTGTAATTGATACCACAGAAATATAAAAGATTGAACAATTGTTGAACAAATATATGCCAACAAATTGGATAACCTAGAAGAAATAGGTGAACTCCTAGAAACATAGAACTTACCAAGACTGAATCCTGAAGAATTAAAAAATCCAAGCAGTCCAAAAATGAGTAAGGAAATTGAATCAGTAATCAAAAACTTCCCAACAAACAAAGCCCCAACAATGAATATGGTTTCATTGGTAAGTTCTACAAAGTCTTCGAAGAAAAATTAATGCCAGTCCTTCTCATACTCTCCCAAAAATTGAATCGGAAGGAATACTCATTTTATGAGGCCGGAATTCCACTGATTCCAAAGCCAGGTAAGGACAGTACAAGAAAACTGGAGGCCAATATCCCTGATAAATACAGAAGCAAAAATTCTCAACAAAATATTGGCAAATGAAATTCAACAGAAGTGAATGGAACATAAACCATGGTCAAGTAGGGTTTATTCCTAGGATGCAAGGATGGATCAATATATGTAAATTAATAAATGTGACACACCACATTAGTAGAATGAAAGATATAATTCATATGATCATCTCAAATGTGCAGAAAAGCTTTTAATGAGATATAACATGCTTTCATGATAAAAACTCTCAACAAATTGGATATACAAGGAATATATAAATCAACATAATACTAAAATCAGAAAGGAGGAAGTAACATTGTCTCTTTGCAGATGATACGATCTTTTACAGAGAAGATCTTTGAAGACTCCACCAAAAACTGTTAAAGCTAATAAATACAGTGAATTTGTGGGATACAAATATCAACATAAATCAGTTGGGTTTATATATGCTAACATTGAAATATCTGACAAAGAAAACAATCCAAATTACAATCACATCAAAAGCAGTATAATACTTCAGAATAAATTTAACCAAAGTGGTGAAAGATCTGTATACTGAAAAGTGTACGACTTTTATGAAAGAAACTGAAGAAGACACAAATAAATGGAAAGTTATTTGTGTTCATGGATTAGAAGAATTAATATTTTTAAAGGTTCATACTACCCAAAGCAATCTACAGATTCAGTGTAATCTCTATGAAAATTTCAATGACATTTCCTCACAGAAATAGAAAAAAAATCTTAAAGCATATATGGAATCTTAAAACTTATATGGAACTGAATAACCAAAGCAGTTCTGAGAAACAAGAACAAAGCTGGAGGCATCACACTTACTCGTTTCAAACTATATGACAAAGCTATACTAATCAAAACAGTATGATACTGGCATAAAAATAGACACATGGACCAATGGAAAAGAATTTAGATCCCAGAAATAAACTCCCACATCTCTAGTCAACTAATTTGGCAAGTGAACCAAGAGTACTCAATGAGGAAAGGATAGTCTCTTCAATAAATGGTGTGGGAAAACTGGATAATCACATACAGAAGAATAAAATTGGACCACTATCTTATATCACTCACAAAAACTAACTTGAAATAGAGTAAAGACTTGAAAACATAAGGCCTGAAACAGCAAAATTCCTAGGATATATAACATTGGTCTTGGCAGTAATTTGGGGGCTATAACACCAAAAACACTAGCACCAAAAGAAAAAAAAATAAATGTGAGAATAAATCAAGAAACTTGGCATAGCAGAAGAAATAATCAACAAATAAAGAGGCAATCTACAGATATTTGCAAACTGTCTATCTGTTAAAGGGTTAATATCCAAAACATAAGAAACCTATACAACTCAATTCCAGAAAGACAATCTGACTAGAAAATGGTCTGATGGGGGCGCCTGGGTGGCTCAGTCGTTAAGCGTCTCCCTTTGGCTCAGGGCGTGATCCCGGCGTTCTGGGATCGAGCCCCGCATCGGGCTTCTCCTCTGGGAGCCTGCTTCTTCCTCTCCCACTCCCCCTGCTTGTGTTCCCTCTCTCGCTGGCTGTCTCTCTCTGTCAAATAAATAAATAAAATCTTAAAAAAAAAAAAAGAAAGAAAGAAAGAAAGAAAGAAAGAAAGAAAGAAAGAAAGAAAGAAAATGGTCTGATGACCCAAACAGACATTTTTCCAAAGAAGACATACCAGTTGCCAGCAGGTACAAAAAAAAGTCATTCAACACCACTAATCATTAGGAAAATGCAACTCAAAACCACAATGAAGTATCACCTAACATCTCTTAAAATGGCTATCATCGAAAGACAAGAGACCACAAGTGGTGGCAAGGATGTGGAGGAAACAGAATCTTTATGCACTGTTGTTGAATAGTAAATTGGTACAGCTACTATGGAAAATAGTATGGAGATTCCTCAAAAAATTAAAAATAGAACTATTATATGATCCTGCAATCCCACTTCTGGGTATATGTGTAAAGGAAATGAAATCAGGGTCTTAAAGAGATGTCTGCACACCCATATTCATTGCAGCATCATTCACAATAGCGAAGTAAAAGATGTATTTACAATGGAATATTATTGAGCCAAAAGAAAGAAGGAAATCCTGCCATTTGGATGGACTTTGAGGGCATTATGCTAAATGAAATAAAGTCAGACAGAGAGAGATAAATACTGTATAATCTCACTTGTATGGAGAATCTTAAAAAGCTGAAGTCATAGAAATAGAGAATAGAATGGTGGTTGCCTGGGGCTGGAAGATGGGTGAAATGATGAGATATTGACCAGAGGATACAAGCTTTCAGTTATAAGATGAGTAAGTTCTAAAGATATAACATACAGCCTAGTGACCGTTGTTAACAATACTATGTTACATACTTGAAAGTTGCCAAGAGACTAGATCTAAATGTTCTCACCACATACACATGCGAAAGGTAATTACGTGAGGTAATGGAGGTGTCACGTAACTCTATAGTGGTTATCATTTCATAATATACATGTGTATTAAATCACCATGTTGTCCCTTAAATTCACACAAAGGCATATGTCAATAATACCTCAATGAAGGGGAAAAAAAGAAACTATATTTTATATAAACATTTAACTTGGGGGTGGGGCGCCTGGATGGCTCAGTTGGTTAAGCAGTTGACTCTTGGTTTCGGCTTAGGTCATGATCTCAGGGTTTTGAGATAGAGCCCTGCATGGCGGGGAGTCTGCTCAAGATTTTCTCTCCCTCGCTTGCCCCTCCTCCCTGCTCACTCTCTCTCAAATGAATAAATAAATCTTTAAAAAAAATTAATTTGGTTCTTTTATATATATAGTTCATGTGCACACTGTAGAAGATACTTGTAAAAATAAGTGTACTCTAAATGTTGCCATGGTATTAATATATCTTTTTTATATGCCTTAGAACTTCTTACAGTTTTCTTTGTTCTTTTGCTATAATATGCTCTCTCATATCGTTTACTTTTTTCTAACACAAAGTTTTTTTTAATATTTCAAAAAATCGTTTCACTTTGTTTAATTAAAATAGGAAATAAAACCCCACAGATGGAGCCTTTCCCTAAAAGGTACACATCACTTCAGAGATTGATTGATTGATTTTTATAGTTTCTGGGGTAGAACTTAGTGATACATCAGTTATATATAATACCCATTGCTCATTATATCAAAACCACAATGAGATACCATTTCACACCTGTCAGAATGGCTAAAATTAACAACTCAGCAAACAACAGATGTTGGCAAGGATGTGGAGAAATGGGAGCCCACTTACACTGTTATGGGAGTGCAAACTGGTGCAGCCACTCTGGAAAACAGTATGGAGGTTCCTCATATTCTCAGTTTACTTTTGTTAATTGCACAGACATTCCATTTTTTTTGAGACAGTGTCTGTATTGCCCCACTTTTTCAAGCAAATGTATCATTTTTTTTATCTTTCAAAATCCACATGAATATTTTTAAGATTTAAATGAAAAAATTTTTACCCTAGATACACATATAGGTAGGCACTCTAATTTGAATTATGCACAAATGATTAGATTTTCTGCCAACATCCCCAAAACTCAGGATATATTTTAATCAATAATTTAGTACTTTTACATCAATTTTCCAGAATTGATTTTGTAGTCTTTTTGTATATGTATGTATAAAAAGTTAAGATGCATAAACACATGGCAAACTGGGTCAGAATTATACATCATATGCATTTACAGAGGGCAATTTTTTTATCATCTAAAATTCTCTTAAAGTTAACTTTGTCATGATCCCAAATCACTTCAGTATTAAAATAAAACTCTAAATATAAATCAGAAAACCTTTCAATTGATAAATAGTTATTTAAAAATGACTTAAATGTCACTAACTGAATATTTGTATTCAAAGAACCTAAAAATTATGTAATTTAAATACTGCATCTTGGAAAAGACACTGAAATATAAGAAAATATAAAAATATAAGAAATATAAGAAAATATAATGACAACTCATTGCTCATATCATTTTTTTTATAATCACTTATTTTCCTGCTACTTTAACAAACATCCAGAGATTTTTCAGTTTATGTCTAAATAAAAGCAATACCTTTTAAAGACAACTGCAAAGCAAATGAGAAATTCTAGCACTCAACTAGTATAAAAATGCCAAGAATATATAGATGGATTATTGTGCTTATTTCCTGACTATGTTTAAAGCTAAAACAAGAACTGCCTTTTAGCTTATAAAAAGGTGTCACATTTGTCTTGATAGTTAAGAAATAGTCATTCAATTAGTGAAGAAATATTATTTCTTACATTTCAAATATTCTAGATATAAATATTTTACTTCTGTTTTCTAAAGGTAGTCCAAAAAGCTGCGTATTTTAATTATGATAAAGCATTTCTATAGACTCCATTCTTCATGCACATTCTTCTATTGTCAGGCAGTTATTTAAATAAAAAGGGCATAGTTCCTATGGCAAATGAAATTCTGGTTGGACAATTAACACATTTTAGAGCTTATATAAGATATGTGTTATATTTTGAACACTGTTTCCAGCCATTCCTCAAAATATATAAATGAGGATTTTCCAGTATTTTATGCCAGTGCCCATTAAAATATCAGAAAGTTTTATTTCTGTCATCAATTTAATTGAAGATGAACCTTAATCTACTCTTTTCCCAAAAATAATGAGATGGGGAGATACAGATTCAAAACTTAAGTTGAGTGCTAATGAAATAATCCATTTTTGTTCCAAAAACATCTTAATATTAGTGAGATGTACTTTCCTTTTATTAACTTCTTTGGAAAGAAGCTATGAGTCTTCCTTAATAGAAAAGCAAAAGCAAAAGAAAACAAAAACATAATCATCTAAAACATAGGTTGTATCAAACAGATTTTAGACAAATTATAATTTGGGGCCAGACTACCTAGGCAGCCTAATTTCAACTAATGCTTTTGACCAAACAAAATTATATATGACATGAAAGTGCCAATAGGATTTTAATTACTTTCCATACTTAGAGAATTTCAGGCTGTTTATGTACTCAAACTATCACTGATCTTCGTGTTCTCCTTATAATAACCTTATATCTTAAATAATTTTCATTTGAAAATAGAAATGCTTGATCTCAATGTTCAAGATAATGAAGGAAAAAAATAACCTTTAATTTAATTTCACTTCTTCTACTTGTATTTACCTAGATGATGATAATTTAATTACTAAAGGAAAGTTTGAGCAACAGGTCATTAAATATGTCTAATATAACTTTGAGTGCATTTGGGTATGAGGATGAAGATTGCTATAGTGAAGCAGGTCCCAGAACATCTGTTATTTAACGTGACAGAAATCCACTCATATCAGGTTTTACCACATTTCTGAATCATTTCAAAAAGCAATATTGATGGAGGCCTGTTCCGTTTTTCTATTCATGTTTTTCTTGGATCCTGATCAGACAGTATCTCAATTCAAAGTGGATATATAATGCCAATACAAATAGAATCCTCTTTTTCTTTTCACCGCTGCATTACATCCTTGTAATATGTGATGTATAGTGTTGAGATAGACTGATGTAGTTAACAAGAGGTGACAGAGGCAGTAAGATACCAAGTTCTGTAAGTGCTGGATGTGAAATGAAAATCTGTATAAGTTGAATTCCAACAAGGCATTTTCATTTCAGCTTTTGTTTATCAACTAAAAGAGTTATAATCACACAGGTCAATAAATTTTCCTATTACCTGTGTATCTTAAAAATATATATATAAAATATCATAGTATTTGGAAAACTATCTTCATCTGGTATTTTTTAGAAGTCACCTAATTAATCCCTAGCCAGTATAAGATTTTGCTAATACTAGGAATTCAGCATTTACATAGGTTATACTTAAGAGTCTACCAATGTGCCTATTGAAATGTATCATTTTGGGAAAAAATTAGATTATTTCTTATAATACTATTCATATGGCAGCAAGTAAGTTTCATTGGCCCACTAAATCCATCTACTTCAATATTCTAGATGCATTCAGTAAACACTATTTTACTTGACAGTATATCAAATTTATAAATTGGTCTCATGAGCTAGGTAAAGAATTCCTAAATAAGAAAATATTATTTAGATCAAATCTGTTCTAAAGTATAACTACACGTATCAGAAGATTTTTAAAATGGTGTTACAGTTGACCCTTAAAAAACACAGGGGTTAAAGATGCTGACATGTCTGCACAGTCACAAATCCACGGATAATTTTGACTCCCTCAAACTTAACTACCAATAGCCTACTGTTGACTAGAAGCTTTACTTATAACAGTCAATTAATACATATTTTGCATGTTATATGTATAATATACTGTATTCTTACAAAAAACTAAGCCAGAGAAAAGAAAGTGTTATTAAGAAAATTATAAGGGAGAGAAGTACATTTTCAGTACTGTACTGTATCGAAAAAAATCTGTGTATAAGTGGACCTAAATAGTTCAAACCTGTGTTGTTCAGGGTCAACTATAACTGGTTCAGAGAAATAACCAGCCAGTGTCAAAGCATTAAATTAGTATTCACAAATATAGATAGTGAGATATAATAGACATTGAGTCGGCATTTGGTATAAAAACAGGAATTGGTGCAAGATTGAGATTTCAGGGGGAAAAAATGATGGTTCAAAGAACCAATAGTAATTCTTTTTTCTTTTTGACCATTGAAAGACAGCAATGGAACATAACTAGAAGCTTGGATGTGGTTAACTCAGTATGTTCATTTGACCTAATTAATGGCCCAATGTAATATTTATGGAGTTCCCAACAAAGGGTATGACTCCATTCAGATCGTCAGTAAAAAGTCGTTCATTTACCCCCTAAATTTAGGAAATAAAGTAGAACACAACATGTCAACTACAATTCTTCATCATAAATACTTTCTGTGTTGTTTATAATAAGATTGTGAGGACAACAATAATTCTGTTTCCATATTTCCTCCTTAACTCTATTTGATACACTTTATAAAATGAGATTTTTGTGAAATAGCCAGTTTTGCTTTGATTTGGTTGATAGTTTCTCTTGGTTAAGATTTCATTGGATTTATAGATGAATTTTGGGAAGAATTAGTATCATAATAAAGTTTAAATCATCTCATTCGTAATTATTATATATGTATCATACTTATTTAATTAAAATCAATTCATTGTTTCTAATTTTAAAGATAAGCTTCATTTACTTGTTCAGTTTTTGGTGCATTTTTACAAGTTTTGGTGAATTTTCATGACTCAGTTTATTCATGGCAGAAATGTACGTTAGTTATAGCTATTCAACTTCTTGTAAATTAAGGAAGGGAATTTAGACATAAAGTAAGTTAATGTGAATTTTAAAAACATTAGAGCAAAGTTAATTAAATTATATGTTAGTCTTGCAATTCCAGCTTCAGAAATTTATACTATAGAGTATAAGGAATGAGGATGTTCATTTCAGTATTGTTCATATTAGCCAAAAAAAAAGTACCTGAAATCACCAAATTATTCAACATAAGAGAATGGCTAACTGCATTAGAATATGTCTGTACATCAGAACATTATGTAGTTGATAAAATGGATGATGTACATGTGAACGTACTGATAGATCATATTATAGAGAAAATAGTAAGTTGCAAAATGGTATGAATTTTGTCAACTACTGAAAACTACAGGCATAGGTCTACACATATTCTCAAAATTGTTAATCTATTGTTTTTAAGATTTATTTATTTTAGAGAGAGAGAGAAGGTGTGAGTGGAGGCAGGGGCAGAGGGAGAGGGAAACAGAGAATCTCCAGCAGATTCCCCACTGAGTATGGAGCCCCACTCAGGGCTTCATCTCACGACCCTGAGATAATGACCTGACAGGAAAAAAAGAGTTGGACGCTGAGCCACACAGGCATCCCTCAGAACTGTTAATCTTAATCACCTCCTAAAGCATGGTATCTCAATATTTTACTCGTTAATTTGTACATGATAAACTTTTTATTTTTTGCCCATTGTTCAGAAAATATTTGGAAATACTTATATAAGAAAAAAATGGAGAAATTAATGGACAGTTGCTAGTTGTTGGAAAACAAATAAGCTTTATCGCTGAGGAAAAAAATCTCAAACAACAGTGATTAAGTACATAGCTAAAAGAATATTTTATTCCTGATATAGTGTAAATGCAAACAAGGTCATTTTTCTATTGTTTTTCAGTAAAGGTAACTGATTTTAAAAAATTGGATATGAAAATTCTTCCCTGAATATAAGCCTTCTAAAATTTTGCAATAAATAAGATTTTTGAAAATCTGTTAAGGACACTAAGGGATGCCTGGGTGGCTCAGTCTATTAAGTGTCTGCCTTCGGCTCAGGTCGTGATCCCAGTGTCCTGCTATCGAGTCCTGCATCAGGCTCCCTGCTCAGCAGGAAGTCTGCTTCTTCCTCTCCCTCTGCCTGCCACTCCCCCTACTTGTGCTCTCTCTCTCTGTCAAATAAATAAATAAAATCTTTTAAAAAAGAAAGAACAATAAAAGATTTAAGATTTTACCCTATTTATAAGCTAAATGGTTAGCCTGCCACATTTTTTTAAGTATCCTCTTAGAAGGTGCCTGCAGGACTTCTAGATGACAGCAAAGGACTGTTTCTCACATAACAGCAAGGAGTGTGAACATCATATTTGCCTTGGTTCCTCTGGCACTTCATATCCTATTCAGCCATATAGAGCTACCCTAATCTGTGCCTGCACTCAGGTTACATTAGGTTATATTATAGGTTACGTTATAGGACAGAAACCCTGAGCTTAGAAAATCCAGGTAATTTATAATGAGCAATAAGCATGCCTGTTTGCTCTGAAAGGAGATGCACTCTCTATATTCCAAGATTGTTTGCTATACAAGCACCTTTATACATGCTTCTATTTGCTAGATGTATAGAAATGTAAGAGGTCTTTTAAGAAATGTCTCCAAACAATATCCACCCCTTGTTTCTGTACCCTCCTGGGATTGAAAAAAAAAATTTTAATGACTAAATCACTTTATCAGGCACTCTAATTAACCTGATGGTCAGAGACTGGGACCAAATCCATTCAGCGGTCTTATTCAGCAATTTAATTAAGTCTACACCAATGGGACTTCAAGCTGCATGATGGAACCACCCTGCATTATTTGTTTCAGCTATGCCTTCAAGGGTCTCAGACTGAAACTGTCAAGAAATTCCATAAACTACCAGGGCCTAACTTAAGATACTAGGTGGCTTTCTCCATCTAATTGGCATTTCTATATTGACCTTTCCTCTTGGCGAAAGTATTCATCCAGCTACAGCAAAATGTATCAGTAAATGTATAGACTTAACTTGTTTCACAAAGGGGACAACTAAGGTAATTCTGTCATCCACAACTGTCCTGGTTAGTGAGCTGAGTCTGAGTTGAATAGCTCCCGTGGCTAAGATTATTGAACTCTTTAGCTAAAGTTATAGACACATTTCATAACACCTTTTCTAATTTTATAATTCTCACTGTAGAGACAATTGCCTGCACTGTGTATATGATAACAAGTAAGTACTCCCTCCCCCAGAAATTATCTAAGTGACCAAGAGCTATGTAATTGAGGAGAGAACTTCTCAGTATCTGAGGGCTACATTATCTACAGGTGGTGTCTCCTTAAGCAATTACAACTCTGTTATGCCTACCATTGAAGTGCACACCACTGTTTTGGGAAGGGAGGCAAGTTAACGCCTGGCTTGCACACAAGAAATACAGTCCCAAGGATGAACATTTTGCCCCCGGAAAGGAATCGTGATTTAGAATTGTTGGGGTCCTTCAAATGGGACCTACATTAGCAAAGTCACAGTTGCCTCCAATGCCTCCATTGTTGATGATGCATCTCCCTTGCTAATGGTAAGTCTTTGAAGTCCTGGTTCAGTATGGGTAACTGAACCTACGCTTTGTTCTTGAGGTATTTCCTGAGGGAACTTAGGCCAGCCTGTCCTTTGTCCATTCCAACAACCAGGTGTTATTTGCCATGGGATATGATGATTTCCGATGGGATGATTAAGCCATTATATTACTTTTCTATTGTAGCATAATAAATCACCACAAACTTAGCATCTCAACCAACACACACTTATTATATCATAGTTTCTGTACGTGAGCATTGTGGGCATAGTTTATCTGGGTTCTCTGCTTCAGGGTCTTGATAAAGGGTAATTTAGGTGCTGTCTAGGTCTGTGTTCACATCAGAGGCTTCACTGAGGAAAGATCCACTTTCAAGCCCATCTCTATTGCTGGTAGAATTCATTTATTGTGTTTGTATAATTCTGTATAACTGAAACCCTCCTCCTCCCCCTCCTCCCCCTCCTCTTCCTCCTCCTTCTCCTTTTTTTTTTTTTCATTTTTGTTTGTTTGTTTGTTTGTTTGTTTTATGACTGTTGGCTAGGAGCAGTTCCTTGCCATATGGCTCTCTCTTTCGGCCATCTCACTTAGCAGCTTACTTCTTTAAGCCAATAAAGGGATTTTCTCTGCTCTTGCTACCAAAACAGTCATATATCTATCAACATAATTACAGGAGTCATAGCGCATTACCACTGCCTTGTAATGTAACACAATCAAGTCAGTCATCTCATCATTTTGCCGTATACTGTTGTTTAGAAGCTGGTTTCAAAACCCATCCCTCTCAAGGAGAAGGGAAGTCAGTGATAACAGTAGTAGGGGAGGGCATAGAGTACATAGAAACCAGCTGTAATTCTGCCTACCACAAAAGGCTGCAAGAATCATTAAAAATAAATAAATAAATAAATAAATAAATAAATAAATAAAAAAGAAAGAAAGAAAGAGGGTGGGGGAAAAAAATCCAGATTGTATTTTATTTCATGAGGAGGACTGTAGAGATGGCTCTGCAATAAATAAATAAATAAAGTTATTCTTCTCCCTGTGCCTTCAAGGACTTAATGTATTCCCTATAAAAGTGGTGGGGTAATTGTTTCCACTGCATCTACAAAATTGGTGTTTCCAGAAGCTATACTATAACTTTTATTCTAATCAGACCCTCCTTCCACCCAGAGCTTTCATCCAGAAGAGTCAGAAGAGAGACAAGGGAACTTTCATAAAACTCATAGAGACCTATTATGTACCTTACATAAGTCTTTGTGGGAGATTTGGTAAGCAATGTATGTAACTTGTTACTTCTTTCATTGCCCTCTAATCATTGCTCAGAATAAGAGATAAACCCTTTCTGGGGACAGCTGCATTTATATACATGACCAAAATGTATTATTAAGGCCAGAAAGAGATAATGGATGTGAAGTCAGAAATCTTTCTGAGTGATATTTGAGGAGACTGTTCTAGTACTCAACGATACCAGATTCTTATATATCTTAGGTACTGTGGAAGTTCCACTGAAGGACACTCAGCACATTGTTGAATGGCTTTTGCAAGAAATTCATACCCTTTTCAGACTGCAAATAATCCAGAAAGTCAAATATTATGCAGATTAATGTTAAGTGCCATAGTGGTATAGATAGCATCAACTGATTAAACTGGAACATTAGTCCTGTAACCTGGAAAATTGTAGGAAGAGAGTTCCGGTCTGTGATGATGGATGTATTGCAACATCTGGAATGCTGATAGATCTAAGTAGGCAGCAACGGTTAATGCAGTCTGGTTAGTGGAGGTTCAGTCAGCAGTTTGGTTTCAGTCATTCTCATTAGAGAACGGGCCCCTATTATGGGAAGCAAATAGTGAGTAGTTTTCTAGGGCTGCTCTAATAAATTACTACAATTTAATGGCTTAAAGCAACAGAAATTTATTCTCCCACAGATCTAGAGGCCAGAAGTCCAAAATCAAGATGTCAGCAAGATTGGTTCCTTCTGAAGGCTCTGAGGAAAAATCTGTTCCATGCCTCAGTAATAGCTTCTGGTGGCTGCAGACAATCCTTGGTGTCCCTTGGCTTGTAAATGTATCACTTCAGTCTCTTCCTGAGTCTTCACATGGTCTTCCTCTTTGGATGTCTTCTGGGTTGGTGTGTCTCAAATCTTTCTCTCCTTTCTCATATAAGACACAAATTACTGGATTTGGCCACACTAAATCCAGGATGGTCTCGTCTCAAAGTCCTTAACTTAGTCACATCTGCAAAGGAACTATTTCCAAATAAAATAACATTCATTCATAGATACCAGGGGTTAGTACTTGGACATATCTTTTTAGGACCACTATTCAACCTACTATAGTGACCCACATGTGGGTCCATGTGAGAACCATGATTTGTTCCACAGTTTGTGGCCAAAGAAATGTGCTTTAATCTGCTAGTTTAGTCTTCAGCTGGGGTTAGGTCAGGGAGGAAGGAAAGAGAATACAGAGTGAAAGAATGACTGTATGATTAAGCAAGTCTTGGAGTTTGCTTTCATTTTTATGCCACATTGTTCATCGCCCAACCAAAATGTTTTTCTAATGCTTTCTGTCCACCCAAAGCCCTACATTGAATTGCAAGTTCCTTTTTGCAGACGATATTTGTTTTAACTTTGGGACACCATGGTTTAGTTGCCATGGAGCCATGTTCTTTTAGCTAAGACCGTGGTGCTTGCCTCCCCATTACATAATGATATCGTTCACTCTCCCCTCAGGGGAAAGTAAACAACAAACAAGGCACCACATGAACAGCTTGTTTAACGCTATCTTTCACTGCTCAGCTTCTCAATACTATTTCTTCTGTTCCCATTCACTAAGACATTGGGATATACTCCCTCCTCACTACTAGGGCAAGAACATGCACTACTAGATCCCAGGGAGTCCTCTTGTATTCCTTGTCCCAGACCAGGAGGCCCTCATCCTTCCTCTTTTAGAAAAATATTTCTGTCAGCATCATATTCTCAACGCCAACCTGTCAAGAACTGTGAAAGGTCTGAGATTCTATCCTACTTGCAAGCTAACAAGTTAGCCTGCCACGGTTTCATGGATGCTGACTGAGACTGCTAGGCAGAAAGGATTTTATTACTTACATCACAACAAGCATCATGAGTATTAGTGCATTTTGGGGCAGTTCTACTTGACTCTGAGTCCCATGGGGTGATGTAAATGTGCTCAGACTGATGTCTGCATGTGTAATGGTTTGCATTACAGGGAGAATCCATGAGTTTGGGAAGCCTGAATCTTTCTTAATGGGGACTAATTGTGTCTGCCCCTTGCTCCAGAGAGATGCACTATCTCTATATTCCAGGGATTTCAGAAAAGGAAGCAGTTAATACCTCTGCAAGATATATGGAAGCAGGAAAGTTCCATGTAGAATTGTCTTTCAGCAAAATCTAGTGCACTGAATTCAAGGTCATCTTTTATGCAATGTAATTTGTGGAAATATTATTTTTACTGTTATATAATATCTTGAATTCAAACATGTTTGCAACAAAATTATTCAGTATTTAGTCCAAGTCACTGAACTGTCATGACAGTTCCATAACAGATGACCATATTTTGTAGACTTAAAAAAAAAGTGACTTTATTAAGTATCACTCACATGTATTAAGTATCACTCACATGATACTGATCCATAGGGAATAATAATTTTGATTTTTCAATTAAATAATGTTTATGAGATATAAAAATATTAACACAGATATATAGTGGCTATGAATTTTGCTGCATCAAGTTAAAAGCTTATAAATGAAAGAAAATTTCAATAAAACTAAAAAGCCAAACAAAACTAAAAACATATATTAGATAAAGTACTAATTACATGCTCAATGCCTCTTTCCCAAATAATGGTATTTTTAGTCTCAATAAAGATATAAAACTGAAACTGATATTCAACTGTAATACTTTCTCTATGGCAAGTACTTATTTTGGCAATAGAGCACATATTTCCAAAAAACAAATTTCTCAAAGAAAACGGTTTAACTCGGAAAACCTGTGGTAATGTTTACCCACTGGAAGTATGCAAGAAGAAGCTCTTGAACATTTGAGGCATAAAGTGAGAGTGCTTAGGTCAGGTAAAGACTGGAATAAGTAATCTCTTAGTATGTATCTGTGCATAGTGTCAGTTCTCTCTTGATTTTACAATTCTAGCAGAAACCTTTAATATCCATTTTATTGGTAAAGTGCTAGCTAAAGATCCAATTGTATCTAATTTTAAGAATTACCCCTTATAGTTGTTAACCTAGAATATATGATACTCCAATAATATGGGGGACATCTTTCCAAAGTTTAAGTTTCAAGAGACTAAATTTAAAGAAAATAATAAAATTATAGTATGTGATTGGGGAAAATATGTATTTAATATACCAATAATTATTAAATATTTTTGGAAATTCAGTAGGTTAATTAACATGGAGCCCAGAGACTTTTTTAAAAATCAGACTGAAATATTTCCATAGGGAGTTTCTCTTGGTGTTCTTCCTTAAACTTTCTCCTTAGTTTTGCATTTACCCCTCATCTTTACAATGATGGGTTTATGTTAATCTCAGAAAAGATATTGGTAATTTAATTAGTATATAGACTTTTATTATTTCAAATAAGGTATGCATTTTTTTAGTAATGACTTAAAAGTGGCATGCTCAGAGAGGGCACTTGCAAAGTGTGTGTGCACACATGCATGCACCACACTCATATTACTTTTGGCAGCATCATGAACACATAGATGTACTAGAAATCATTTAAGTGAATGGCAGTAATTGTACCAGCATTGGCTGTCTTCCAGTTTTCAAAAAGTTATTTTAACCAAATTTCATTCATTCTTTTAATAATAGGATACTTTCTGTATTTATTTATTTATTTAAGAAAAAAAAATCCCTTTTCAGTACAATATTATTTTCCAAGGTGTGATAAATACTCTGTAGTCCTTCAGTTTTTTGGTTTTTGTTTTGGATTTTTCTCTTTCTACTAAATGATAAAGAATAACTTTGTGGACTTTGTGTGGATTTCATTTCTTTGTTTTATGATATAATGTAACATTTTTAGATTCTAAACTGACAAGTTACATGAACTTTGAGCACATTAAGCCATTTAGGAAAAAAAAATAGACCTTCTCTGGAAGTATCTATGATGGTGTCCATTTTTATCTTAGGGACTTTTATCCCCCATTACTATGTGATATAATGATTACATGAGCAACTGTTCTTACAAGTTTCTCACTCAAATGATATAAAGTAGACAATGCATTAAAATGTAGGCTACAATGACTGTACTATGAATATATTTTGACATTTAGGAAGAATATGCCTTTCCACACTAACCCCTAGCAGTGTTTTAGTTGATATATTTCTAAAAATGGAGTAATTCATTTGTACTATGTCACTTTGGACTTCAGAGACACATAACCTACCTTTTCTCGGGCATAAAATTCAGTTGTCTTATTTCTACTGCATGAATTATGCTTAGAAGCTGTGGAGTCACAAATGCTTTAATGCTTTCTGTTTCTACATTTATTTATCCCTAGGTAGCCACATTCACAGAATTGAAAGGGATATCAAGAAATTGCAGAATCTATATGTGGAAAGACATCTTAACTATATGAAGTAGTCCTTTCTTTGTAGGATCTCCAGAAAAAGATAATCACCAAATTATTCTGGGAATTTGCTTGGGTAACACCAAATATAGTACCAGAAATTTCTTTTTCTGATCTTATGTAAATGTTTTCTCTGTAGTTTAAATTTTTTCTCACATGTTTTGTGAAAAATGGGATTCTTGTTACCTTTCTTATAGTCTATCCAAGAAAGAATGACAATATTACCCATAGATCTTCTCTTCATTTCTGATGGTTGAAGCTGTCCTCAGTTGTTTTTCTGTTCTTTCAGCTGTAAGGTTCGAATTTTGATTTGAATCAGAAATATTCCAAGAAAAATAAATGGGCTACATAATGATTTTAAAGTCTTTCAGACTTTACTGTAAAGTTTGTGGATCTTAAATTTAACTAGTATATGTTCGTGCTTTCTAGTTCTTTAAAGTTCAAGGCTGTATTGCCAGGACTTCTATTGTTTTACTGAGGTAAAAATTATATAATGTTAAATGCATACATCCTAATGCATATATCATGAATTTTGGGAAATTAATATGCCTGTGTAACCAGAATTCCAGTGAAAATATCAAACATTACCATTATCACAGAAAGTTTCTCTATATCCATTTTCTGTCAACACCCCTATAGGCAACCACTATTCTAATTTTGAATACCACACATTAGTTTCCCTGGTTCTGAAGTTCATACAAATGGAATCATATTGTCTTTTTTTTCTGTGCAAACTCTTTTAGAGACTCATCCATGTTGTTTTATATATCACTAATTCATTCCTTTTATTGCTGAATAGTATTCCATTGTGTAAATATACCAATTAATCCATTTTCCTATTGAAAGGAAAGTTTTATTTCAGTTCTAACTACTCCATATCCCCACCAATATGTGGTGGTGTCATTTTTGAAAATTTAGGCATTCCAATGGGTATGGAGCAGTATATGAGTTCAATTTTCATTAACCTAATGATTGATTTTGAATATATTTTATAACAATGGCCTGTTTGACTCTTTTATCCATTATTTCAATGGGTTGTCTTTTTAAAATCTATTCAATTTTGTAATTATTTTTATATTCTGGACACATGTTATTTATTAGATATATTATTGATAATATTTTCTTCCAGTATGGCTCACCTCTTTATTCACTTGATACTTCTGAGAAGCAGAAGTTTGTAATTTTGTTGAAGTTTATCATTTTTTAGTGATTAGTGCTTTTTGTGTCCAAGAAGACAAGGATTTGCCCACTCAAGATCATAACTTTCTTTTCATCTTCAAATTTTCTTTATTCAATTATCTTTACACTTTATAAAAATTGAATCAGCTGTCAATTTTAATCCAAAAAAAAAAAAACCAAAAAACCACAGTTCCTGGTCTTCAGTTGAGAGTCAAAATGAATAGGTCATCTCAAGCTTAATTTAAAATTAGTAAACTTTATGTTAGATAAGGATTGATTGATTAGGACTGTTAACAGGACAGTTAAAATTATAATATTATATATTGAGTATTTTTATGCATAAATCTGTAAACTTCTACTTAAAATCCAGTAGTCTCATTAAGTTTTGTAAGCATTCATTAGATTTATTCCTAATTTTTTTTTAATGAAAATGTAAAGGAGTTTTTTAAAAACCATTTCATTTTTCAAACTTTTGTTAGTTTATAAAATGCAATTGATTTTTTTTTTATCTTAAGTCCTGGACATTGCTAAATTTACTTTTAAAAAATTTGCATATTTTATAGAATTTTGTAGATCGATAGTAATGTCATCTTTCAGTAATTACAGTTATATTTTGTTTTTTTCTGATATTTTTAAATTTCCTTTTTTGCTTTATTAAATGGACTGGAAATCTAATACAATGTTGAGTAGTTCTTCTTTTTTAAATCATGAGGGGGTGTTAATTGTCCTAAAATGGTTTTCATACATTATTGAATTTATCATACTGGTTTTTTTTTCTTTTATTCTGCCAGTAGACTAATTTACATTAATAGAGTAATAAATGTTAACCTGATATTGCAATTCCTGAATAAGATCTACTGGATCATATGGTTATAATTTTTATATATTGCTGAATACAATTTGATAAGATAGTGTTCAGAATTTTTGTGTCTGTGTTCATGAGGAATATTATTCATTACTTGTCTTCTCTTTTAAAGTATTTGTGAGGCTTTGGGTTCAAGATTTGGATAGACTTATAAAACAAATTTAGGGAGTTCTCTCCTCTGCCAATTTCTGAAAGAAGTTGGATAAGAGCAATATTATTTACCCATAAATATTTAATAGAATTCACTAAAACTGTGCCTGGATTTACTTTTAGAGAAAGTTTTATGTCATAATTTAGTGTTTAAATTGGTATGATACTATACCAATTCTCTCTTAATTTGTTTAAATCTTGGTATTTGTGTTTTTTAAGTAATTTGTCCATTTATTCTAAGTTGTATTAATTAGCTTAACTACAATCTTATTAGTAGGATTGACAATAATTTCTCCTCCTAGTTCTGACACCAGTAAATTGTACTTTTTCTCTTTGTTTTCTTATTTACTCTTTGTAGGAGTTTATCACTTTTATTAATACCTTCAAAGAATCAACTTTGGCTTTGTTAATTTCCTGTATTATTTGTTTTCTATTTCATTTATTTCTGCAATTATGATTTCCTTTATTCTATCTACATTGTTTCAGTTTACTATCTTTTTTCCCAGCTTAGGGAGGGCTATTAAAGTATATAGCATGGCTCCTATGCTTAATAACACTGCATTGTATACTTGAAATTTGATCTGTGTGTTCTTACCACACACAAAATAGATGATATGATAAAGATACATGAGGTGATGAATGTGTTGATTAACTTGATTGTGGTAATCATTTCAAATGCATATCTATTACATCATTATATTATACAGCTTAACCTTTCTTCTACTCTAGTATAAACATTTAAGCTAGACAATTGCTTCAAATACTGCTTTGGTTGCATTCCACAAACCGATTTCCCTATTGTTACTCAAGTGAAAATATTTTCTAATCTCTCTTCTGATTTCTTCAAACCAGTGATTTTGAAATTTATTGCTTAATTTCCAAATATCTGGGATTTTCCTAGACATTTTCTCATCAGTCTCTAATTTATATATGTTGAGTCAGAGATATGCTCTGTAAAATTTCAGTATGTTGAAATTTATTTTATGGTGCAGCATATGCTGTATCATAGTAAAATTCCGTCTGTTCTTGAAATTCAAAATGTGTGTCCTATAGTTATTAATGCAATATTCTATTAATGACAGTTGGGTAAAGTCGGTTGATGATGTTCAAATTTCTGTTTCCTCTCTCCTTTATGCTAGTATTGTCATATACTTTATATGAGTTAAACCTCCAAGTAAAATATTTTGGTTTTTTATAAAGAGTTTTATTTTAAAAAATTAAGATGACAAATTTTATGTCTCTCATCTTTTCTTTTCGTCATACTCTACTTCTTCCTGTAGATCCAAGTTTCCATGCTTTGCCATTTCTTGTAGTGTATGTAGTTAAACTTGTATGAAATTCTCTCATCTTTTCTTTTCCGAAAATATTTTATTTTAATCTCTCACACACATTAATTTTTTTAAAAACATCTTATGTGGTTTCTTTGACTTTCTTATCTAGTAGAATTTTGAATTGTAAAATTTTTGATAGCTGAGTAATATTCCATTGTATATATGGACCACAACTTCTTAATCCAGTCATCTGTTGAAGGGCATCTCGGCTCCTTCCACGATTTAGCTATTGTGGACAATGCTGCTATGAATATTGGGGTGCATGTGGCCCTTCTCTTCACTATGTCTGTATCTTTGGGGTAAATACCCAGTAGTGCAATGGCTGGATCATAGGGTAGCTCAATTTTTAACTTTTTAAGGGACCTCCACACTGTTTTCCAAAGTGGCTGTACCAACTTGCATTCCCACGAACAGTGTAGGAGGGATCCCCTTTCTCCACATCCTCTCCAGCAATTGTTGTTTCTTGCCTTGTCTATTTTTGCCATTCTAACTGGTGTAAGGTGGTATCTCAAGGTGGTTTTGATTTGAATCCCTGATGGCTAATGATTTTGAACATTTTTTCATGTGTCTGTTAGCCATTTGTATGTCATCATTGGAAAAGTGTCTGTTCATATCTTCTGCCCATTTTATGATTTGTTTATTTGTTTCTGGTGTATTGAGTTTGAGAAGTTCTTTGTAGATCTTGGATACCAGTCTTTTATCTGTAGTGTCATTTGCAAATATATTCTCCCATTCCGTGGGCTGCCTCTTAGTTTTTTTGACTGTTTCCTTGGCTGTGCAGAAGCTTTTTATCTTGATGAAGTCCCACAAGTTCATTTTATCTTTTGTTTCTCTTGCCTTTGGAGATGTGTCATGAAAAATGTTGCTTTGGTCGATGTCGTAGAGGTTGCTGCCTATGCTCTCCTCTAGGATTTTGATGGATTCCTGTCTCACATCGAGGTCTTTCATCCATTTGGAGTTTATCTTTGTGTATGGTGTGGGAGAGTGGTCAAGTTTCATTCTTTTGCATGTAGCTGTCCAATTTTCCCAGCACCATTTATTGAAGAGACTGTCTTTTTTCCACTGGATGTTTTTTCCTGCTTTATCAAAGATTAGTTGCCCAAAGAACGATTTCTCAACATTTGCTGCAACATGGATGGCACTGGAGGAGATAATGCTAAGGGAAATAAGTCAAGCAGAGAAAGACAATTATCAAGTGGTTTCTCTCATCCCTGGAACATAAGAACTAGGAGGATGGGTAGGAGAAGAAAGGGATAAAGAAAGGGGGGTAATCAGAAAGGGGAATGAAGCATGAGAGACTATGGACTCTGAGAAACAAACTGAGGGCTTTGGAGGGGAGGAGGGAGGGGAATGGGATAGGCTGGTGATGGGTAGTAAGGAGGGCATGGGTAGTAAGGAGGGCATGGGTAGTAAGGCGTATTGCATGATGTTATACGCAACTAATGAATCACGGAACTTTACATAAAAAACCAGGGATGTGCTGTATGGTGACTAACATAATATAATAAAAAATATTATTATAACAAAAAATGGAAAAAAATAATTTACCTCCAAAAAAAATGAATTGTAAAATTTTGCAATAATTATCAAATATTGGAATTACTTGCTTTTATGGTTATTGCAAATGTTTTCCAAAGTGAACAATAATGAAAAATTCAATGAACACAGTATTTTAATATTTAAATTTCAACTAATAGTCACTTTTAACTTTGACTAGTAGCCAGTTGCAAATATTCTGTGTCTATTCAAAATAATAATGCAACATTCCCAAACATTTGAAAGAGCTCTTAAATCTATTCCATTACAACTAAGCTACCCCAGGACGCAAATTCATTCACTCTATGCAGGTACAAAATTTTCAGAAGTCTGTTGTATTTTAAACATATACTATAAACATAAATATTTTTCTCTGAGAGACTATGGACTCTGGGAAACAAACTGAGGGCTTCAGAGGGGAGGGGGGTGGGGGATTGGGATAAGCCGGTGATGGGTATTAAGGAGGGCACATATTGAATGGTGCACTGGGCGTTATATGCAAATAATGAATCATGGAAAATTGCATCAAAAACTGGGGATGTACTGTATGGTGACTAATATAACAAAATAAAAAATATAAAAAAAATATTTTGCTCTGATCTCAAAGCAAGTTCGTGCAGCATTTTAGGAGAATCATTCTATACATGATTCCCTCTTGCTTATGGCACATAGGAATTGAACACAGAATATCTTTGTTATGAGATACCTGTCTTCTCATGAAACCTTAAGGGATATGATTTCTTACAAGTCACTTAACTCCACGCATGACACACAAAAGCACAAAATCTACCAAATGTGTTGACTAACAATTATTAAACCCACTGGCAATGCCAAATTCTGTATTTACTTTTAACATCTCCTTTGGTTTAACCTAATGCTTACAACATCAGTTTTTTCCATATGCTTAGATAAGTACCTAGAAAGTCAATATAGTAGTGGAGAGTTGTTCCTAAATAAGTGGCCTCCAGTAAAGCTTTCTTTTCTACTTGGACTCAAAAGACATGTCAGCTTCCTTTGCAGGGATGGTATTTTATTGCATTATCTAAAGTAATGAATGTTATCTGCCTCATATTTCATTCTAGGTACTTTGTAAGTCATTTTCTCTATTCTCTGGCTTTGTCTTACATATTCTGACCTTTCAGAACATTAGTTCTTTTTTTTTTTTTTTAAGATTTTATTTATTTATTTGACAGAGATAGAGACAGCCAGCAAGAGAGGGAACACACGCAGGGGGAGTGGGAGAGGAAGAAGCAGGCTTCCAGTGGAGGAGCCTGATGTGGGGCTCGATCCCAGAAGGCCGGGATTATGCCCTGAGCCGAAGGCAGACACTTACCGGCGCCCCGAGAACATTAGTTCTATTATGGACCTAAATGTTTGCGTTTCCACAGAATTCATATGTTGAAATTCAAACCCAAACCTGATGGTATTAGGAGGTATGTCTTTGTAAGATGATGACATATCACAATGATATATCACCTCAGGCCTATTAGAATGACTGTCATCAAAAAGATGAGAGATAACAAGTGTTGGTGAGGGTGTGAAGAAAGGGGAACTCTTGTGCACTGTTGGTGGGAATGTAAAAGTGGAGCCTTCAGAAATGGGATTAGTGCCCTAAGAGCTCTCTTTTCCTTTCTGCCATTTCTGCCATGGGAGGACACAGTGAGAAAATGCCTATCTATGAAGCAGGAAGCAGACTCACCAGACACTAAATCTGCAGGTGCTTTGATCTTGGATTTCACTGCCTCCAGAACCATAGGGAATAAACATTTGTTGTGTAAGACACCCAGTCTGAGGTATTTTGTTAAGCAGCCTGAATAGCCTCAGACAGGGCCGCTTTTCAGCTACTTGGCTATGCTTGAATGTTTTATCCTCAGATTTAATGATCAAAGGAATGCACATTTTTATTATAATCTCATATAATTTTACCATAGGTAACTAAATTTGCTAAAAACAATTTGTAGTGATGTGTCACACTGGACGGAAAATTCAGTTCAAAGTCTCTCTTGCTCACTTCTGGGAGATCCAGGCCTGGCCAGATGACAATAAAGGTAGCTGCTTGTATAAAACTGTGTTATGTTAGAGAAAAAAAACACTACATTATAAAAATTTTTAGCTTTTTCCCTCCCTATCTATAAAAATAACTTGAAAAATGGCTACTGATAGGTATGTTCATGCAAATTAATTGCTGATCTTTGATAGTCATTGATCACTGACTTTGTAAAGATTAGTGCATTGGGTTTTATGTCTGGTTTAACATCAAGTATTACTGAACTTAAAGATATTTTCATAAATCAAGGAGATGATTAATTATATAGTCTGCCCACTATTATAAACAGGGACCTACATAGGCATCGTAAGCCTCGAACTCAGTGTCCTAGGATATAATTATTAACTTTGACTAATATTCTGGCAAACTTCTTACGCACATTTTACACTATTTTCTGTTCTAGGGCTAGAGATCTGTGACTCTTAGTAGTACAGCAATTGCTGGAGGCCTGTAGAAAAACACTAGCAATTCAGCTTAAATATCAGCAATGATCCCAAATAACTTATTTTTTTTCCAAATAACTTATTTTTTGAAGTGAAGAGTATTGTTTTTATCTATGACTTTTAATTTCTAACACATTATTGAAATATGGTTTTCTAATTAAAATATTAACTACATTCTACATGAAAGCGTAATTGTTTTTTTCTTTTCACAAAATAGCACCTCAGTGTATTTTTCCTGTCATCACACAATCACTATTTGTAAGCGTGTCTCTAGTCATGTTCTGTCTCTAGTACCACGCTTCACAATATAATGATGGGACATGGTAAGAAGTATTGTTCTTTTAAAAGCATTCCCTAGCCCATTAATTATGTATTGGAAAAGACCTATGTAGTATTCATGAAATCTACAAAATATCTGATGGGAGAAAACATTTTCAAATCATGTATCTGATAAGGGTTTGATATCCAAAATATATAAAGAACTCATACAACTCAATAGCAAAAAACCCCCAAACAATCCAGTTAAAAATGAGCAGAGAAACTGAATAGACATTTTCTCAACGAAATCATACAGATGGCAAACAGATTCATGAAAAGGGGCTCGATGTGACTAATCAACAGGGAAATAAAAATGAAAACCACAATGACATACCCTTATACCTGTTAGATTGACTGTCATGAAAAAGATTAGAGGTAACAAGTGTTGGTGAGGATGTAAGGAGAAGGAAATCCTTGTTTAGTGCTGGGAATGTAAACTGGTGCAGCCACCATGGAAAACAATATGAATTTATTACTAAAAACGATTAAAAATTGAACTACCATTTGATCCAACAATCCCACTTTTGAATATATAGCCAAAGGAAACAAAGTCACTATCTTAAAGAAATATTTGCATCTCTGTATTCATTGATGCATTATTTGCAATAGCCAAGACAAGGAAGTAACTTAAGTGTCCATGGACAAATGGATAAAAAAAATGTGTGTGTGTGTGTGTGTGTGTGTGTGTGTGTGTGTGTGTGTGTGTATGTGTATGTATATATATGCATATATATATCTCAAAATATTTTAGCCATAAAAAGAAAGAAATCCTGTCATTTGTGACAGCATGGATGGGCTTTGGGGGCATTATGCTAAATGAAATAAGTTACATAGAGAAAGACAAATACTGTATGATCTTGAATATATGTGGAATCTTAAAAAAATAAACTCAGAGAAACAGAGAACAGATCAGTGGTTGCCTGAAGTGAGGGTTAGAGAGTAGAAAAATGGGTAAAAGTAGTCAAAAGGTACAAGCTTCCAGTTAGAAGAAAATGTGGAGTATAGAACATACAGCATGGTGACTATAATTACCAAAACTGTATTGTATATTTAAGTTTCTAAGACAGTAAATCTTAAAAGTTCTCATCATAAGAAATTGTAACTGTGTAAAATGAAGATGTTAAGTGAACTTATAATCACTTTGCAATATATACATAATACATTATATTGTATACCTTAAAATAGTGCAATGTTATATGTCAATTATATCTCAATTAAAACTGGAAAAATGGAAAATTCCTATAACACTAGAGGACTATTTTCAAATAGAAGACACTTTTCGATGTGTACTTTTAATTAATCTATTAATTTTCTACTATTTTAATTGGAATAGTGGGCTATTTTTAAAAATCTTATTTTTAAAAAACACTTCTATACTATATGTATACTATCAGATTGTACTGTGCACTAGAAACATTAATTATCCTACAACAAGCTGGTTAGTCTTAGAACAAAGTGGTTAGCAATAATTTAAAGCTCTGTCATTTCTATAAGTTAATCGTGTACAATCTGTGATAGTTTCATTTAAAAAAATCATATATGCAACTCTTGCAGGTGTTTGGTAAAAAGCAAGTGGCCAGATCTTGGTACAAAGTACTGTGAATCATCATTATATGTACTTCTTCCTTTTCTTTTTTTATTCTTTGGGCCTGTGACCTTCTTCCCTTGACAGTAGGTTCAACTGCATTATGATGTGACAGGTGGCTACCCCTCCTTCCTTTGTTCCATCTGATTTGAAGTAAGTGTCCCTGAGGTGCTTGGTGGCTCATCAACTCCCATATATCTTGGTTGTCAGCTTGAAATGTAGGATTCTTAAATGACAGTCACTTTAGAGAGACATCACCTACCTGATCCAGTGACTCCAGTGAAATTACAATTTCAGTCACAACTAAAGCAGCTTATTGTTGTTGCCTTACATATCAGCAGCTTAATTTTTTCCGCTCAAAAATGTTAGCCCGCTCTAAGCAGCTGCAGAAGTGGTTTCATGGTAATGAGTAGTTCTTTTCAGGTACTGTGTTTGCTAACTGCGTTGTGATCAGTCCATTAATAGTTCAGCATATTTGAAATGTTTCTGTACTGGTTAGATTTTACTAAAAACAACAGAAAAATCTATTTCTCAGTAATATAAGGATAGTGTGGTTGCAAGGCAAAGGATAAACTTTTTTTTCAAATTTTCTCTTATAATGTTTTTTTTGCGGTGATATCAGATTCTCATAAGGTAATATTATTGAAAATTTTATTTGTAATCTTATTTGGTGTTTTAGAACTATCTTTTCTAAAGTGTACCCAAGAAATGATTAGATATCATCTGAGAACATTAACTTTGAAAATAAAAACACACCATGTAAAAGTTATGAGTAATTCTTTAACATTTTTTACTTGGAAAATAACTATCTGCCCTACTAGTAGCAAGTTCCTTCCTCATTTCTAAGTAACTGATTTCCTTTCAGAAAAAGGATCATGTTATAAAAGTTGGGGTAGTAGAAATTTATCAAAATATCTCGATTCTCAGGTATGATAAAATTTCTTAACAAAATTTATAGTAATATTGAGTTTGCATTTCTCATGAACTGATCTAAAATTTTATCTGAGATGCTGACTAAGAAGTAAAAAATGAATTGAACTAAAAAATTTAATGATCACTCTGTGCATCTAAAACCCAGTCCTAGGGGAAAGATATCTGTGATATGTAATAAAATATTTGGGAAGTCACTGCAAAGAATATACAAATAATTTCCATACATAGGTTTTCCTCATTTTATGTGTATATGGAAATGCCTGATATAAATGGGAAATTTTATATAGCACAAGAGAAGTGATTAAAAATTTGTATTAAATCATGCTCATAGTGAATTACTTTAAAATATAAATAATTGCTGTTAAGAAAGGAGCCTTATTTGTTTTTGGAATTAGTAAACTAGTTTAAATTTAAAATCTAAAGGTATTTCTAGTGGAAGTACTATTAAGATCAGTTTGAATATATTGAATGATTATGTTTTAATTCCACAATTGAGAAGAAAAGACCATTAATTCAGGCATGGGGAAAATTTCATTTAGTAAAATAAAAAGTTAAGATTCAAATAATTTTTTTTAACTTGTAAAGAACATTAATTAGGAAATTTAAATGAATTTTCTTGGAATCATCAGGACAGCCCTTCTCCCAAGTAAAAAGAGTAGGAAGTTTTCCCTGCAAAATGGACTTTTTCCCCCCAAATGGTTGTTTCCTGCTAACAGATCTTTTTCCATTAGTTTTTATTGGGATTCCAAAAGTCATGCTTTATGTGGCCTTTTTAACAAGGTATTACTATGTCGTGGTTGTTAACTACTTAGAGGTTTTACCGTGATAATTATTTCTTTCAAGGTTGATGTGAATATCAATTCCAAATTTTATAGTTAGGAGGTGAAAAAGTTAAAACTAACTTTAACGTGTAATTTTGCAACCTCAGCTTTTGTAATAATTCCAACTAGTGATTTGACTACAATCACATTTTTCCCTCTGGCCATCCATACCACTTTTCCCCCATTAGAATAGAACTGCTTTCCCCTGAGAATATCCAAATTTATGTTCCTTGATCTTTTCACCATCTCTTATGCTTTAAGATAGTGAAATACAAAGTTGCACATATTAACACCTCGGCAGGTGAGTTCATTTCATATCTGCTGAAATCACTGAGTTAGATTTAGATTTGGTGCTATCTTGGAAGTATACTTAAGGCAATTTCCTAACATGAAACCATTTAGTTATAAATCTAAATCAAATCAAACACTGAAATAAAACAAAATTCTGAAGATGTAATTTAGTATGATGTCCATTTAAAAAAAAAAGAGAAATGCTTGAGGATGAAATATCTGTTGTATCTTTTATTTTCACTAAATTAGTTCCATTTTCCATTTTTGAAACCAATGTTCACTTTAATTTTATCCAGAAGTTTAGATTATCATGAACATTTGACAATTTGTAATTGAATGTTTACAGGCTAAAGAGGTTTTGCTCTTCCATTTGATGGATTGTGTCATGCCAGAGCCTGGCAGGGCATTTTATTTGACCTTTCTCCTTAACTCCATTCATCTTAAACTCCTTGTCACATGAGTGACGGGCCATCATGATGTGATGGAAGACAAAACTTCAAAAAGATGCATCACCTTGTCAGATAAATGCAGATCAGAAATCCTTTTTTAAAAATGTTGAGTGAGTTAGAGGACAGCTTAGCCTAAATTAGGTTGTAATATTGAAAAGTACAATACACCTTGGAGATCAAAGATTACTGTTGGAATAGCTCTAATAAAATTTATAAAGGATGATTTTTATGATCTTTCCTATAAAATGAGAAATGTGGCAAGAAACAAATTTTGCCTGAGAAGGTGTTAGTGAAAGAATACCGTTTAATTAGGGGTGTACACACACACACGCACACACACACACACACACACACACACACCCCTAGTTAAACTTCTGGCATTTATTTAAAAAAGAAAAAAACACCTTTCTTTGTAGGGACATATACAAAGCATAATTCATTCAGGGCCCCTGATACTGCCAAGAATTTTGATGCAACTGAAGATGGGCAGTTTTATATCCCTTGAGCAGAAATCAACTCTCTCCTCACAGAACAGACATTACTGAGGTGAAGAAAGGGGTAGATTTCCTCATCTTTTGTAGGTCGTTCATCTCCCATCCAAGACTTTTTATTACAAAGTCCTGAAAGATTCTCTGCTTTGTGTGTTTATACCAACAGACAGAGGCCATTCATATTGTAAATCAATGAACTAGTTTCTTGTTTTGGCAGGATCAGCAGTGATTTAGTGGTGGAATATGAGCACAGAGTAAAGACATTGACCTGACACATTTTTATCCCATCCCATGTGAATAAATTTCTTCTATCCATGGAAGAACAGTGAAATATGAGACACAAAATAATCACAACATAGAAATACTATTGCCCTGGAACAGAAATGGGGAGATGTAAAGAGACCTGAGTCTTCTTTGCTGCAAGACACTGGAATCTGGTAAAATTGTGAAAAAAAAGAATATACAACTCTACACACATATAGACACATATATATTTTCTTTGTTCATTCATATACTTAGTCATTCTAAGTCATGTGCTGTGTATTTTTTGAATAATAAAGCGACCATAAAAGACCACTAAAAATAGGCTATCTCCAAATTTTACATATATGAATTTAAAA
This sequence comes from Ursus maritimus, assembly GCF_017311325.1. NCBI lineage: Eukaryota > Metazoa > Chordata > Mammalia > Carnivora > Ursidae > Ursus > Ursus maritimus. Next base: position 5,931,145 of record NW_024426663.1, read on the forward strand.
AAACATATACTCTGGGGGCACCTGGGTGGCCCAGTCAAACTCTTGATTTCAGCTCAGGTCATGATCTTAGGGTCGTGAGATTGAACCCCACATGGGGCTCTGCACTCAGCATGAAGTCTGCTTGGGATTCTCTCTCTGCCTCTGCCTCTGCCCCTCCCTATCCCCCTCCCATGGGTGCGTGCACGCACACGTGTGCTCTCTCTCTCTTTTTTATCATAAATAATCTTAAAAATAAATAAATAAAAATACATGTACTCTGAAACAATATTTTTTATTTCCTCTCTATGATTGTATCATCTATTTAATTTAGGTCATAAATTTTGCCCAATTATTTATTCTTCATAAGAATGTAAAGTCACTTGTAATCTGAGGTAAATTGGTACAGCCATTAGAGAAAACAGTATGGAGGTTACTCAAAAATTTAAACATAGAATTATCATATGGTTCAACAGTTCCATTCCTGGCTGTATATCCGAAGGAAATGAAATCACTGTCTTGAAGAGATGTCTGCACTACATGTTCAATGCAACATTATTCACAATAGCCTAGACATGGAAACAAATTGTCTGTCAATAAATGAATAAATAAAATGTGATCTATATACAACAATAAGTTTTCCACTTGTGATAACACAGATGAACCTGGAGAATATTACGCTTAGTGAAATAAGCCAGACACAGAAAGACATACTCTATGATATCATTTATATATGGAATCTAAAAATTCAAACTCATACAGTGGAAGATTAGCTCAGGGGCTAGGGGGTGAGGAAATAGGAAGATACTGATCAAAGGGTACAACTTTTATTTATAAGATGAATAAATTCTGAATCTAATGTACTTATGATGATCATAGGTATTTATACTTAAAATTTGGCAAGATAGTAGATTTTAAGCATTGTCAACACAAAAAAGGAAAAATATGAGATGTATTTTGTGAGATAATAGATCTATTAATTAACTTGATTGTGGTAATTTTACTATTATATAATCATTTTATTAAACACCTAAAAATCACATCATGTAACCTAAATATAAATAATTTTTATTTGTCAGTTATACCTCAAAAAAACTGGAAAAAAATCCAGAGTGCTATATAAGAATGTTTTTTTGGCAGTTCGTATTAGGACAATTTTGCCTTGTTTTAGTAATTTGCCTTTCCTTTGCTATTAACTGTTCTTTTTCAAACAATGTTTCTTGGTGTAAGTGAATTCCAGCAAGAAATGACATTTTTATTCTGTTATTATTGCAGAATGTGTGCATCACCTGCAAAATCTGTTATATGGTATTGTTATCCTCTTTCTATTGCCTTTCCAACTTAAATACAATCATGTGAATATTATGTATATTTAACTGGAAATTATTTTTGCTCTTAATTCTCAAAGCTAAAGCTATCTCAGTAAGTACTTGCTTACCATAAGCATATTTTTGTAATATTACAGTAGATTCGGAAGAGAGTAACTTTCAAAATGCAAACTATTACCTCTAAGAACATACCAGAAGGAATGTTGTAATAATGAAGTAAAGAAAGATATTAACAAGCAAGTTTGTGGGAAATGAAAAGATTATTTTTGAGGTTGACTTTTTGCATCAGTAGAATGCTTGAGTACCACCCATGTTTACAAAATCCATCTTAACCCTACATCTTTCTCTAACCATCCTATGGCTCTGCTCCTATTTATAGCCAAACTTCTTCAGAGTCACTACTTAAAATTACAGTAATTCTGCTATGTGTGTATGTTGTTGCTAGCATGAGCACACAGACTAGCATATTAATATGCAGACACATACATATAAATAAATGTGCAATTTAAAGTATAATTCTGAAGTGAACCCTTGAGCAAACAAGTTTTTTGACCTGGTCAAGATATAGAAAATTTGCCAGCCTTCCATAGAGCCTATAACCCCGTTACACAGAGACTATAACCACCTCCATCAACCCTATGAGTAACCACTCTCCTGCTTTTATGTTAATTATTTAATTGCTTTTGCTTTTTTAAAATCACTGTGTAAATTATTTAAAATATTTTAATATGACATCTTAATAAAATATATAAAAATTGAATATATATTTTCTTGTATCTTCCTCTTTCCTAAATACTATGTCTGTGTCTTTTATACATTTTACATATAATCACAATTAATCCATTTTTGTTGTTGTAACGTGCTTATTATAATTTATTTATTGATTTGAGTGTTGAGTGACCTTTGGGTTGTTTTTAGCATTTGCTCATGCAAGGCTGATGTGAACACTCTTGTATGTGTCTCAGGTGTTAACATATGCACCAATTTTTCTTAGGGAATCAGTCTAGGAGTGCAGTTGCTAGTCATAGGCTTTAGCCTATGTATCTTCAACTTTTCTATACTATGTACCTGTTTTCCCAAGTCAATATACCAATTAAAATGCTAACAGAAGTTCTTGTTTCTCCACTTCTTCACCATCATTTTGTATTGACAGATTTCCCTCGCCCCCCTCAAATTTGGTGAGTGTGTAGCAATATTTCTCTGTGGTATTAATTAGAATTTTTCTATTTCTAATTAGGTTAGGTGTTATTTAATGTTTTTATTCATTGGCCATTTGTATTTTCTCTTTTGTAAACAGTTTATTCAACTGTTTGCCCTTTTTGGTAGTAGGTTTTAGTTTTTTGCCTTGTTGATACTTAGGAGGTCTTTAAATATTCTGGATGCTAAGATACTAGGTTAAATTTATGGCACATATCTTTTTCCACTATAGGGCTACTATTTTAACTTGCCTTTTAGTTTATTTTGATGATAGATATGTTTTAATGTTATTCTGATTAATCTTTTTGGAGAGGTTAGTGTTTTTTGTCTTTGTTTTAGAAGTCTCAGCGTATCCAGGAAATATGCAGACACTGTGTATTATATTATTTTCTTTTTTTTTTAAGATTTTATTTATTTATTCGACAGAGATAGAGACAGCCAGCGAGAGAGGGAACACAAGCAGGGGGAGTGGGAGAGGAAGAAGCAGGCTCATAGCAGAAGAGCCTGATGTGGGGCTCGATCCCATAACGCCGGGATCACGCCCTGAGCCGAAGGCAGACGCCCAACTGCTGTGCCACCCAGGCGCCCCTATATTATTTTCTAAATCCTTTACAGTGTTGTTCTACAGTAATTCATTGAAAAATCCTGTCCTCTTCCATCAATATGCAGTTACACCCACATAAAATATCAAGTATCCATGTATGCATGAGTTTGTATAAGGTTTGTATTTCCTGCTTAGTTGACATTGATTTATCATTTGTTCACTATAACAGTGTTTTTATTACTGAAGATTTATAATACATTTATTATCAGGCAAGGCAAGTCCCCCTAAATCATCCCCTCTTTCAAAATTTTCTTGGACAATCATGGTGCATACATTTTTAAATTCATATCGATAATTTAACAATCTGTTAATTTTTATGGAGATGGCTTTGAATCTATAGATATTTTAGAGAAAACGTGACATCGTTAAATATTGAATTTTGGATCTTTCCATGTATTTAGGCTTTTATAAATGTCTCTCAATAAAATTTTATAAAATTTTTATATGAAACTTCCATGCATTCATTAAGTCTATTTCGATAAGGCTTTGGTTCCCATTTCTCTACTAAAACTTTCTTTCCAAGATCACTATGAGTAGCCAAAAAAAGGATCTGTTTTCAGTTTTCATCTTACTTGACCTCTTAGCAATATTGACAGAGTTGACCACTCCTTCCTGGATCCCTCTTTCCTTATCTTCCATGACATGCGCCATCCTAATTTTTTTTCTAGATTTTTTTTTTTTTAGGTTCCTTTGCCAAATCTTCCAAGGCCTCTGCCTTATATCTATATTGTTTTTCTAGCTAATTTCTTCCTTTCCCATAACTTTATATCTCCTCTGTTTACCCAAACATGTAACTTAAAAAATATTTTTTCCAAACCTAATAGAAATCTTTCTAACAGGCTCTCCATATTGATGCATTAGAGTTATCCCAGTATTAACATTTTTCAAACTGGACCCTTGATTCCTGGTTGAAATAAATTTTAAAAAAGAAGAAAACAATATTTTAAAAAGTTCTCTTCTATCTCAATAGATTATACCAACATCTGCCAGATTTATAGAGTAGCTAAAAGAAGTCTTGGTATTTCATCTTTCTTAAAATATTTTTATTATTTCCTGTTAATTTAGAAAATAAATCTAAATTCCTTGATAGGACTACAAGACTTGATTACCTGACTTTTATATGTCTTTTCATTTTTCAACATCTTTCTCCACTCATTATCTTTCTCATTCCTTTTTCATTTTCTTTAACATGTTCTTTTCTCCATGACAAATTTTGAACATAATTTCATTTTCTCCTGTTAAACCTCTCTTCTTTCTCTTCTAAAACTTCATTTATTATTCTGATTTCAGCTTAAATGCCACTCTCAAAAACATCCATGACTACTGTGCTGTACCTAAAACAGTACTAAAATCTCCATGTTATTTTTTTCTTGAAATCCTGGTGTATGTGCATGTGTATGTGCATGTGCCCACGTGTGTGTGTTTGCTCTCTCTTGCATTATATTGTAAAATCATAGAGCTCATAGAATGATTGTCACATATGAGCTACTAACAACTGTGCTATGGAATAAATGTATTGATCTGAGATATAATAGAGTCACTGCTTAGCATTAAGAAGAAAGACAACTTTGATTAATTTCTAACCTTTTTTATAATGTATTTTTTTAAAAGATTGCTATTAATACAAGTCCTTATATATAGAATCATTCATATCAATTCCAACTATGACTGGAAGGTCACTGGAGTAAAATATGGTTGTAGGCATTTAAATGGTACATTTTTTTTAATTTATTAATTCATCACATAACTGAGAGGCATACTTTTAATGATGCACTTACATGCTCAAATTGAAGCTCATAATTATAGATCTTACTAAATCCCTCAATAGATTGTATGTGTAGTGTATTTACGTTTTATATAGTAGTTAGACCATAAAATTAATATGAAAAAGATTATACCTAAGAGCATGAATCTGGGATTTTATTCTGTGATGGAGTCTGAAATGCAGACACTTAGATATCGTATCTGGCCTTAGATACTACCCCATGGTAAATTTTTTGTCCTCAACCTCCTTTTTATCTTTGATCTTCTTTAGATCATTATTTTACAACTCTTGGTCAGCATTGATACTGACTATTCTTAGGTTACCTATATACAGCCCTTCCTTTTGCATTTAAAATTGACTAATTCCAGAAACCAAAGGACAACAATCTTTAGTTTCATAGCAATAAGACGATTACCATTTAAAGGAATTACCAAATATATTTAAAAAAAAAAAACAGGATTATGAAATGTTCAGATGAACTGAAGAATTAGGGAACGTACATTCTGAGACCTTGATTTTACAAATAAATTATTTTTAGATTGATAAGATTTTTTTAAATCTTTATTTTTTTTTTAGATTTTTATTTATTTATTTGAAAGAGAGAGAGACCATGAGAGGGGAGAGGGTCAGAGGGAGAAGCAAACTCACTGCTGAGCAGGGAGCCCGATGCAGGACTTGATCCTAGGACTCCAGGATCCTGACCTGAGCCGAAGGCAGTCACTTAACCAACTGTGCCACCCAGGCACCCTAGATTGATAAGTTTTAACATGCTCAATATTTAAGTTTTCAGGTTTTACCTGTAATTTTGTTTCTATATTCTGTAGGTTCAGGAAAGATTTAAGAAGGATAAAATTTAAAAATGCTTTTAGTAAACTCCAAATTTAAATTATTTCTATGCCCACTGAATATCTTCAGAGATCTTATTGGATTAAATGAGAATGCCGTGTGTAACAGTAAAACAGAATGGATTCATCTGTTAGGGCTTCCATAACAAAATACCACAGACCGAGTGACTTAAACAACAGAAATGTATTTTCTCACAGTGCTGTTAACTTTGGGTACTAGTGAGTACTTTCTTCCTGGTTTGCAGATGGTTCCCTTCTCACTGTGTCCTCACATGGTTTTTCTTTGGGAATTTACTCATGATGTTTCTTCTTCTTCAATCCTATTGGTGTCCCTTATGACCTTGCTTAAACTTGACCCTTAAAGATCCTATCTCCAAATATAGTCACATTGGGGTTAGGACTTCAACATACGGGTTTTATGGGAGCACAATTCAACCCATAAAACCAAGTATTCAAAATATTGACAAACTCATTTTTCATTATTATTGAAAATAACAAGTAACTGATAATTTGTATTAAGTAGACAAGAAGGATTTTTTTCGAATATTTTCTAATGAAAACTAAAGCTGATTATGTAATACCACTGTAATTGAGGATAGAGGACATGTAATTATATCATACATGCACACACACACACACACACAC